>NC_141054.1:2025000-2110000 GCF_041138505.1 Cibotium barometz | reverse complement strand
CGAGGCCCAATAAGTTCATCTAAGCAAATTTCCTATTTTAAATGTACATTGCCGACATTATACAAGTTAAAAACTCGATGTTTAACTATCTTTCAACATTACACAAGTTGTAAGCTCAGAGATTTCCCATAATCATTTTACATAAAGCACATTGCGTGGTTTAAAAAAATGGCTTGAAGATGTTGTCATGCATTTTGGAGTAATGTTAGCCAATGTGGCTAACAGTGTTGTTGATAACTAATGCATGATGCCATTTGGTATGATAGTTGAATTGTGATGTGTGGATCTGCACTAGGGTTATTATGGTAGAGCTTGTTGCACTTTACGACTAGATGTCCTATAAAAGGAGTCTTACATTGGCCCAGATAAGAGGCAGTAGTAGACTTGAGTAGATGCTATATATCGGTGCCCAAATCTTGGGGTTTACTTACATAGACTTTTCTCCTTATGCATTCACGAAGGACATGAATTGAATAGAAGGAGGGATGTTATGTCCTAATCGACCTAAGAACGTGGACTAAGTAAGGTTAGAGTTAAGGGCTTAGCTACTAGGGTGTGGGGGCATAGAGGGTTCACAGGTGGGCTAAGCAAGATGAGGTCTAGATTGGCTAAGAGCTTATAGTTAATAGGCTAGGGCCTAAAAAATGGCTAAAAGTGTATATGGTTAGGTGGTAAGTTGCTAGTCATAATCAATCGTCTCGCGAGACGACCATGCAATGCATACGATGTCAATTCTATGGAACCTCATTAGGGTTTCGATTCTAGGTAACATGATCCTTGAGCGTTGTCTGTGGAGATTTTATGGTTTGAGTGTTAGTATATGTGTGGTGGGGGTCCTCTTGGTGGGCCAAGATCAGCTATTAAAGTAGAGGAATCCTTAGACTTTGACTCATTATTTTTGTCTTATATAGTTGGCGATTCTATGTTCTTAAATAATTGTTCTACATATTCAAAGAGGTATTTTATCTTCATTATCATCAAGGTACACTATGTGAGAGGCAATGAATGAATATGCCCTTCGCCTTGTCAAATTAGCATGGAGCTATATTAAGATTATGGCATGATTTTGTGGTATAGCAGTATGATACCCCTCGATGGTATAGCTTAGAGTTGTATAAAGATTATGTGTTATAGCAGTATGATATCCCCCACATTAATTTTTTGTTGAGGGTGCTTAACACATTAATTTTTTGTTAAGGGTGCTCGTATTTATTTTTTGTTAAGGGTGCTCGTATTTATTTTTTTGGTAAAAAAACCTTAGGCACAATAAGGTTTGGAAGCTTAGTGCTAACCTTAATGTATGCTAAATTTAAATATTTACTGATTAACCCTAGCACAGATACAAAAATTACAAGTCACTAAGAATCCCATAAATTTAAAATCAAAGGAATAGTAGCGCAACCAAAATTTAATTATTATCGTGTGTATAATAATTATCGTAATGTAAATCAAACCAACATTTTAGCATAGCAAAATTATTTATTTCAGAAGAGACATTTTGGGTGCTTATCTATACAAGATTAACCACAACCCCACCTCCCTCCATGTGGGCAAAGGAGGTGGGGCTAATTCAAAATACCCACTCCTCCTGCAAGCGTGAGGAGGAGCCAAATCTCATATCTTCCAATGCAATTTTGAATTTGAATCTAAGAAGATCTCATCTCACATCTTTCAATGAAATCTTTGTATACATGCTTACATACCTATAGATACACACACTTATATATATTATGTATGTATGTGTATCTATAGGTATGTAAGCATGTATATATAAATAGATTTATATGTATGTCGACGCACACACATGTATGCATACACACACACACACACACACACACACACACACACACACACAACACACAGACACCAGCACATGATACGTGCACACACAACACACAGACACCAGCACATGATACGTGCACACACGCATACAAACACACACACACACACTCGCACGCATGGACACACGTGCAACATATAGAGATATGCACACTTGCACACATACTCAAGCTTGCACATACACACACAAACATATATATTATGTGCATGTGTGAGAGAGAATATACATACACACACACGTATATATATTATGTATGTATGTGTATCTATAGGTATGTAAGAATGTATATATAGATAGATTTATATGTATATCGACACCACACACACATGTATGTTCATGCATACACACACACACATAACACACAGACACAAGCACATGATACGTGCACACACGTATACAAACACACATACACACACTCGCACACATGGACACACATGCAGCATATAGAGATATGCACACTTGCACACATACTCAAGCTTGCACATACACACAAGCACATAAATACACTCCCATACACAAGTACATGTGCACACACATGGACATGCACACACTCACACACACACATATGCACTTGCACGTGCACACACATAGATGTACACACGAGTATATTCACATGCTCACACACACGTACATGCTCACACTCGCTATGGATACACATATATAAAAACATACATACCATGTACACACACACACACACACACACACAACAAATACACACTAACGCATACACATAATCAAGACACTTGCACAACACATGCACGCGTGAAGACATTACACAATCACACATATGTGTGTATGTGCACACACAATCACATACATATGTATGCAAAAGAGAAGACAAAAGACATTGTATATAAGATACACTTATTTAAGAGTGAACACACCTCATCATGCATCCCCACGTGTTAAAATTTAATATTAATTAAAAATATATGTGTATATGTGTTTATTTATTTTATAAATGCACATGTATATATACGTATACGTCTCTAAATATAATAAAACATAATATTATAGATAATATATATTTACATGTGGGTGTGTGTGTGTGTGTGTGTGTGTGTGTGTGTGAGAGAGAGAGAGAGAGAGAGAGAGAGAGAGAGAGAGTGTGTGTGTGTGTGTGTGTGTGTGTGTGAGAAAGAAGTGTGTTTGTGTGTGTGCATGAATGTATCTGTGTGTGTGTGTGTGTGTGTGTGTGTGTGTGTGCATGAGAAAGAAGTGTGTTTGTGTGTGTGCATGAATGTATCTGTGTGTGTGTGTGTGTGTGTGTGTGTGTGTTGTGTGTGTAAGAGAGAGAGAGAGAGAGAGAGTTTTGACATTTGAGAGTGTGTGCATGTGTATGTGAGAGAGAAAGAGGATGTGCATGTGCGTGTGTGTGTGTGTGTGTGAGAGAGAGAGAGATTACAGGTAAGA
Organism: Cibotium barometz; assembly: GCF_041138505.1. Taxonomy (NCBI): domain Eukaryota; kingdom Viridiplantae; phylum Streptophyta; class Polypodiopsida; order Cyatheales; family Cibotiaceae; genus Cibotium; species Cibotium barometz. Next base: position 2,106,747 of record NC_141054.1, on the reverse strand, counting down.
TGCATTTATTTGAGAGTGAGCACACCTCACCACTCATCCCTACCATTAAAATTTAATTAATTAAATTTTATGTGTGTGTGTGTGTGTGTGAGAGAGAGAGAGAGAGAGAGAGAGAGAGAGAGAGAGAGATTACATGTAAGATGCATTTATTTGAGAGTGAGCACACCTCACCACTCATCCCTACCATTAATTAATTAAAATTATATATATGTGTGTAAATCTATTTAAGTGTGTGTGTGTGTGTGTGTGTGTGTGTGTGTGTGTGTGTGTGTGTGTGTGTGTGTGTGAGAGAGAGAGAGAGAGAGAGAGAGAGAGCCTGTGAATTTCTATGTAGGAGATAGTTTGTGTGGGAGGAGATAGTGTGTGTTTTTTTTTTCCACAAAAAGATCCTTCCATTAGTTATCAACAGAACTGCCCCGTGGGCTACAAACTCCCGATCAGGCGGGATCGCAGTATAGACAAAGGGAGGCTCTCCCACTCACACACGCAAACTCTCTGAAGCTATCTCAAGTATGAGGTGGAGGGGGGAATAGCCACACAAGTGGCCTATAGCTCCAGCGCACAGTGCCCTGCTGCTCACTAAAGAACGGGCCACTCTTCCATAGTCGAAGGAAGGCAAGCCTGCGAAGGATCATGGAGTCTGAAGTCCCCTGAAGTCTGTCAAATTGACCTCGAAGTGTGTGGATAAGCTCCAGCCAAAAGTCCCAGCGAACAGTCTCAGCTGTGGTGGAATGACCCTCTGCTCAAAGATGCGTCTACAGTGTGCCCGCCATACAAACCAAAGTGCCATGCTGCTAAATGAGCTCCCAGCGAGGGTCGCCCTCTCCCGACCATAAAGCAGTGCTGAAGTCTGGAACCTAAAGTGGAAGAAGGTGACCTCGCTGAGCCTGAAGAGCAAGACTATATCTGCTGTCGTCTCATATCCAAGCGCGAGTCCTGACATAGTGCTCCAAGCCACGGCACCCCATGTAAAGATCTGGTCACCCCCAAGGTGGCTGTATAATCGCAAAATCCGTTGCCAGATCTGCTGTGCAAGAGTGCAATCTCAGAGGCAGTGCCTCCGTGTCTCCTGTGGGTGTCCACATCCGGAGCAATCTAGTGGTCTACCACCAAAACTGAGCCAAGTGCCCACAACAATGGCTCTATGAGCAACCAGCCACCACTGAAAGGTAACCGTACGCCCGGGCTGTCTACTACTCCAAATGCACTGCCAGAATGCAGTCAGGAACTCTGCTGAAATGCCCTCATGCTGCCAATGCTCTGCAAGCAGCAGCAGCTGGTGGACTGGCATGTCGTTGAGCTAGCAAAATGTCTGCCCGAATACTGAAAGAACGGCGTGGGCGGTCTCTCTGTTGAGGCAAAAGGGTCTCTCCACTGCCACTCGCCTGGGTCCCACTGTAAACGGGCCAGTGGCCGGGCCTCCCATGCCCAAAGGCGCCACTTAGAGTCAACGGTGATGGCCTTCGCGTCTGGGTCAACATGCCAAAGTCTGCCACAAGCTCCTACTACTCGGATTCGCTGAAAGATACAGTCAACCACAAGCTCCGACTCAGTCATGACTCTATGAAGTCGTCCACCCTCGCCCACCTCAAAGAACAATGTGCAATCCCCAGAACAACCTCTCACTGCAATGAGTATCTCCAAACGCGTGAATGCCCCCATCCAGGTGGGTGGAGTCTGAATCCTGGCCTGTAACCAAGTCTCTTGCACTGCTGCCTCAATATCACTAATCATCTGCGGAACACCCCGCAAACCTGCAAGCCTCAAACTCTGCTGCTCCTCAGGAAGTTGCCGAAACTGTATCCAATCACCAAGGCACCGAGCAAGTCCAGCAGTCAAAGCTCCCCAAGAGACATGCGGTCTGGATCCAACCATGTAGCCTCTATGTGTCCGAACCTGTGGATTCCAAACCAGGGGCTGTCTCATGATCTCCTCAGTGCAAGAGGGAGGAATCTGGATCAAAGCAGGGCGTAGCTGCTCCCATGTCCTCAACAAACTGCATGCAAATCTGTCCTCAGTCCTCCGCCGGAAACCAACTCTACGCATCTCTATGAAAATCCATCGGACCTCTACCTGCCACGGGCCTCTTGTAGTAGCTGGAGTGCATCTACCAAGTCTGTGTAAGAGGAGCTTCTTCCAAGGCTCAGCGCCTGGTAAGAGTCCTTGAACAATAAGCTTGCCCAAAGGCGCTCGAGCTCTGGCAAGCTGGGTCCACAATCCCTAGACCTCCCTGTGCTGTCGGCAAAGTGATAACTGGCCAAGCAACTTTGGCCCTAGCTGGCGGCCCTCCGTTTCTCCCAGACCATAGAAAAGACCTGATCAAGCGCTGAACCTGGCTGATACATGAGCCTGAAAATATCCAGCAGGAAGTAATGTACCACATGGTGGCCAAAAGCACCTGATTCGCCACTACCACACCTGTCCAGCCAAAGAAAGTCTCGCAGAGCTCCAGAAAAGGAGCTTTCGCCGAATGCTCAAAAGTAAAGGAGCAATGCTCAGCTATCAAATCAAGTCCGACATGGCATCCCAAATACCGCACCGCCGTGCCAGGGGAAATCCACTGAAACTGCATGCTAGGTCGCCACGGCGGTACCTCATCTCTACTGACCCAAAAGCCACATGATTTGTGCCAATTAATCTTGGCACCAGAGGCATCACAAAACTGCTCTAAAGCATCCTGAAAACAAGTCAAATTGGCCGCATGGCCATGCAAGTAAACTGTTGTATCATCTGCGAACTCTGAATCCAGTAACTCCTCTTCCCTCATCGGGAGACGGAGGCCCGTAGGCCTATATCCTGCGCAGTCAAGTAAGAGCTCATCGCCTCAGCAAAGAAAAGGAAGAGCGTGGGAGAGGACAGCCCTGTCGGGGGACCGAACGAGAAAGGGAGAAGCGTTCCCTACGCTCCCCAGCCAACAAGACCTGGCTATGAGCGGATCTATAAAGTGTAGGCACACCCCTGATCCAAGCCTCAAGGAAACCCATCCGAAGCATAGTGGCCTCGAGAAAAGCCCAATCCACACGATCATAGGCTTTCTCAAAATCAAGCAATAGCACTGCCAAGGGCTCTTCCCTCATATGAGCAAGTGAAATAGCCTCCCAAAAAGTAAAGATATTGTCAAGGATGCTACGGCCCTTGACAAAACCAGTCTGCGTAGGGTGGATGAGGCTGTCCAGCATAGGCTGCAATCTCAAACTCAAGGCCTTAGCAATAATTTTGTAGGCAGAGTTCAAGATCGTGATCGGCCGCCGCCACTGTCTAATCTCCTCGGTGTTTCCTCCCTCCTTGGGAATAAGGCAAATCACCCCTCAGATAGGGCCTCAGGCATCATACCACTGTCCATCATCTCTTGGAAGGCAAGCCTCAACCCCTCCTTCAAAAGATCCCAATATCGCAAGAAAAAAGAGGGAAGAATACCATCCTCTCCTGGACAACTATCTCGTGCCAAAGAGCACAAAGCCTCATGTAACTCCCTGCATGAAAAAGGGGCCGATAGCTACAAGCGCATATCACCAGTCTCACTGTCCTGCGAACATATCTCAAAACCTGCTCTCGGCTCTCCATGCAAGTCGACAAAGGAGCCTCCTCTGTCAATAACTCACGATAGAACTACGTAGCAATCTCTCGCATCTCTTCAGGCTCCGTGGCCATAGTACCATCGGCCCTACGGAGCCATATCGCACTCCTGCTCTAGAGTGTCGAGGTCCAGTAATCGAAAAGAACTCCCCAGTCACGCGATCCCCTACCTGAGTCCACTGAGCCGCCTGCTGTCTATGAAACAGAAAATCATGCCTGCGCTCCTCTGTCTCGCAAAGCTCTTGCTGTGCGCCTGAGCCAACTGTGTCCCCGTCCACTCACTATCAGGATGATGCTCAATCAATCTCTGAAGGGAGGCAACACTCCTGTGTAGCCGACGCTCAGCCTCTCTAGTGTGCGCCAATCTCCGGCTCGTCTCCTCTCTGAGAAGGGCACTAATTTGCTCAAGGCCAATCGACACTGACTATGCCCGCGATACCGACTCTCTTTGACTGAGTCCGAATCCAAATTTCCTCAATCCACTCAGCCAAGTTCTCATCAAGTTGTACATTCTCTGGGATACGCATCGACTGGAAGAATCTCCTATCCCCCTCAGAGAGAACCAACAAAACTGGCGCATGATCTGACATACAAGTACCAGCAAGAATCCCCACAGAGCCTCCTCTGTCCCACAAGTAGATCACTAGCATACATCCTGTCAATCCAAGAGAGGTTCGTGCTGCCAATCCGCCGATCTGAACGAGAAAAGAGGAGACTACCTCACTCCCGTGCAAAGCCCTCAGAATGCCATACATCAACAACCATGTCATACATAATCTCTCCCATGCTGCAAGCTCTGTGCCATGAAAAGTGGTCTGGCTACCACCACATCTATCCTCAGGTGCTTCAATCATGTTGAAGTCACCCCCAATACACCACTCATCAGCTCGAGGCAAAGCAACATCAATCTGTGTGTCCAAAACTCTGCACGAGCACTCTCATGATTCGGGGCATATAGGTTCAGGAGACCAAGCCTGATCTCTCCCCACTGAAAAATCATCCACTGTGCTCTACCAGGAATAATAATGCCTCTGTCAATGATGGCAGCCCGCCAAGTATCCGCAATAGACATACATACTCCCCCCTGAATACCAGAGGGTCCAAACGATGCTGACCAAAACACCTCAGAGTGTCTATGCATAAGTTGACCACAACGCCGAATACGGCTCTCTGACAAATGATGCTCCTGCAACATAAGAACATCCACTGGACCGCCATTCAAGCAGCGCATCATCTCCTAGCGTAGACGCCCATGGTAGCGCATAAAATTGGAGCCTCCAAGCCCCCGTACATTCCATGAGATGATCCTCATGGGGACTGCGAGAACCAGGAGGCGGCCACAGCCGTCGCTAGCCGAGCAATCTTGGAGATAGGTTTGGACGGAGAGAAATCCGAGTCTAAACGTCCCCTAAATCCTGAAAAGCGGCCTCTCAAGGCCTGTCGCAAAGCAACTCCAGGTCTCAGTGGCCAACTCTCTGGCAAGATCATGTGGAACCTCATCCTCATGTACATAAACATAGCCTGGAGTCATCCTGGAGTGTCCACAATCAAATACATGACAATATGTCGCTCAGTGGCCTCTGGTGAGCCTGGCACCACCATAAACTTAACCAAATCCTAGAAGTAAGCAAGCAATTCCGTGCACTCCAACTCTCCAAGATGGTGTGAAAATTCAATGATCTGTGCACGCATGAATCGCATAGCAGCTGAGATAGTCCAATCTGTCTGTGAACTGCCACAAAGTGGGAAGGAGAAGGCCACTGCCGAGTCAATGGTTGTTGCCCCACGTGAGGCAAGAATCGCTACATGCACCCTCAGACGAGTAGCCGACCTGCTATCATCAAGTTCACCAAAGTGTCTAGTGAACTCATATCCAAACCTCTCACCCCGCAGGTGATAGTTAAAAGAAGCTAATCTAGGCGGAATAGCAGCCATGGGGGAAGTACTGATCACCACTGGGGGACGAGGAGAGGAGATACCCTCCTGCGCAGCTCTGCTTGCCAAGAAGGAGCTTTGTAAAGACCGTCGAGCACTGCCAGGAGGTGTGGGAGCCCGGCCAAGGGGAGGGGTAACAGTGGGCATGGTGCGAGGAAAATCTGGAGGGAAGAAAGCGGGTGGATGAAGGTCAGGTGAAGGGGCGGAAGCAGGGCGAGGGATGCGGGTCAATAGAGGAAGGGGGTGAATGTGGGCAGGAGGAAGAAGGCGGAATGGTGGCGGCAGAGGGTGAAGAGGATGACTGGCCGCCCGGACCTATAGGCTCCTCTTGCGGCTCTCTCTGCGGATGACAAGTCAACGCGCCCTTCAAGGACTCCCCATTCGGCTCCTCCTGTTGAAGGACACTAAATCGGTTCCCTGTGGGAACCCACTGCTACTGCGGGTCCTACCGTCCTCGTGGGATAGCTGTCTCTCTCTCAACAGGAGGATGACGGCACCGAGTAACTCTCTGCCAATCAGGACGAGCTGTCTCTGGGTCGCCTAGCTGGCTTGAGAGCTCCTGCCCAGCCACCATCGGGGTATCTGTCGTCTCCGAGTCAGTGCCCCCCAACGTCTGCTGTGGGCCAGAAGCCTCCTGTGGTGTCGCTCTAGCCTGTCTGGACTCCTGCTGCTGGGCCTGTCGGCTGAGCCTGCCTCTCTGAGTGCGCCTAGGGCAGGCCTTCGCTAGATGTCCTACCTAGCGGCAAATGAAGCACTGGTTCGGGAGGCCAGAGTATTCCACCTTCTAAGCCAGCCATTCACCTGCCAAGGTGGGAAGCTGTATCTTCGTCGGTAGCTAAGCCGGGTCTGAAACAAGAACTCTCACAGAAGGAAGACTCGCTGCCTTGGCAACCACCGAGGCTGCCGTGTGAGGTGACTCGATGTACGTCCCTAGGGCCTTCCCAATCTGTGGCAAGAGGTGTAAGTACTCCCTGCGGAGTCCCGGCAGACAAGCTGTCTCACTGGAAAGCCCCTCTCCTCCTTCGGGATGAAAGAGGAGGAGGTCTCTGCTACTACTGGATCAAAACCATGGATCCACGGTCGAAAATGAGCCCTAGAGGAGCGCAAAGCCAATGGAGACATCTGTAGAATGCGTGCGGCTGCCTCCTGGGACTCGAACTCAATCTGGTAGAAACCACGGCTGAGCAACTGTATATCAATGATTTTGCCTACATCAGTGAGCAAACGGCTCTGAAGAAGATCTCGAAGCTCGCCGCGGCTGGGTCTGCTTCCGACGACTTTTCCAATGACGAAATATTGCTGGAGTCGCTCAATCTCGGTGATGAAGCCCGCTCTCTCCTCGTCGGTGAGAGAGAGCCGAATAGCGGGGGCATCAGGGGCGAGCGAGGGAGCTTCAGTAGAGTCCCTCGCTGTGCGAAGAGGATGCCTCCGCCATTCGTGCCTGCTGTTGAAAAGAAGGGGAGAGAGGAGGCGAGAGGGAGGAAGAGCAGCGGGGGGAAAGAGGGGGAATCGTCGCGAAGCAGCAGAGCGGGTGGTATCTATGCAACCAAGTTACCGTAGCTCATTGAAGTATCGTAACAGTTTGCTCAAAACTCATAGTGTGTTTTTTCATTAGTGTATGTGTGTGAGAGTGTGTATGTGTGTGAGAGTGTGTAAGGGGAAAGAGTGTGTGTTTGCATTAGTGCATGTGTGTGTGTGTGTGTGTGTGTGTGTGTGTGTGAGTGTGTGTGTGTGTGAGTGTGTGAGTGGAGGGGAGAGAGAGAGAGAGAGAGAAACACACAGAGAGACAGAGACATGGAAGTCTATGTGTGAGAGTGTGTAGGGGGAAAGAGTGTGTGTTTGCATTAGTACGTGTGTGTGTGTAAGAGAGAGAGAGAGAGAGAGAGAGAGAGAGAGAGAGAGTTTCGACATTTGAGAGTGTGTGCATGTGTATGTGAGAGAAAGAGGGTGTGCATGTGTGTGTGTGTGTGTGTGTGTGTGTGTGTGAGAGAGAGAGAGAGAGAGAGAGAGAGAGAGATTACATATAAGATGCATTTATTTGAGAGTGAGCACACCTCACCACTCATCCCTACCATTAAAATTTAATTAATTAAAATTATATATATGTGTGTAAATCTATTTAAGTGCGTGTGTGTGTGTGTGTGTGTGTGTGTGAGAGAGAGAGAGAGAGAGAGAGTTTCTATGTGAGAGAGTGTGCGTGAAGAGAGAGAGTGTGTGTGTGTGTGCATGAGAGAGAGACAGAGAGAGAGGCTAAGAATTTCTATGTAGGAGATAGTTTGTGTGGGAGAAGATAGTGTGTGTTTTCACTAGTGTATGTGCGGTGTGTACATGTGTGTGTGTGTGTGTGTGTGTGTGTGAGAGAGAGAGAGAGAGAGAGAGAGAGAGATAATTTCTACGTAGGAGATAGTTTGTGTGGGAGGAGAGAGTGTGCGTTAAGATTAGTGTATGTGTGGTGTGTACATGTGTGTGTGTGTGTGTGTGTGTGTGTGTGAGAGAGAGAGAGAGAGAGAGTATATGCATGCATGTGCGTACATCTACATCTATGTGTAGAATGTGCTTGAGAGAGAGTGAGATGGGGCAGACCTAGAGAGAGAGAGAGAGAGAGAGAGAGAGAGAGAGAGAGATGTAATGAGGGAGGCTGAAAAGAGAGAGAAAGAGAGTGAGAGATAGAGAATAAAAAGTAGCTTTTAATAAAATATAAATTAAATAAAAAATATATATGTATATGTGTGTATACATGTGTGTGTGTGTGTGTTTTTATTTACATTTATATATACATACATACATATGTATGTATGTATATATATATACATATGTGTATATATATATATATATTTGTGTGTGTGTGTGTGTGTGTGTGTTTAGATGTGTATGATATATCTATCTATATATTTAAAAGTGACCACAACTTATCACCCATCTCCGTACATTAAAATTTAATCAAAATTAATTAAATTATGTCAATGTTTGTATTTATATTTTTAAATACATGTATATATGTATAGGTTTATGTATCTAAAACATAATATTGTATATACTATATATTTACATGTGTATGTGTGTGTGTGTGTGTGAGAGAGAGAGAGAGAGAGAGAGAGAGAGAGAGTGTATATTTACATGTGTATGTGTGTGTGTGTGTGTGTGTGTGTGTGTGTGTGTGTGAGAGAGAGAGAGAGAGAGAGAGCGATTCTATGTGTGGGAGAGTGTAAGAAGAGAGAGAGAGAGTGTGCATGTGTGTGTGTGTGTGAGAGAGAGAGAGAGAGAGAGAGAGCGGGTGTGTATATGTGTGTGCATGTGAGGGGGAGAGAGAGAGTTTCAACATTTGAGAGTGTGTACGTAACAGAGAGAGGGAGAGCATCATGTGCATGTGCATATGTGTGTGAGAGAGAGAGAGAGATGGTTGTAGAGAGGGAATAGTTCTTTTTTGGAACCTTGGTCGGCCGCAGCAATGCACGGGTGCAATACTAGTTTCTCTTATTATCGTGTGATCGTGCAACCATAAACCCATGTGGGCGGCTCTATGTGTAGAAGTGTGGGGAGCATGAACGCCATGGACTTTAATCGGGCAGTGATGAGGACATCGTGTCCTCATAGGTGCATGAACTCCATGGATGGGCTGAAATCGGACGGCCGGTAGCATCTCTCTCTCTCTCTCTCTCTCTCCACCGGCCATAGCCCAGAGAGAGCCCATCATAGCCATAGCCAGCTAAAATCCATTCTGATCTCTCTCTTGTTAAAACGGGTGAAACTTCAGGCAGAGCGAGCATGGCAAGAAGCCAAAGCAAGAGAGGGATCTCGCGAAGGCCCCACATCTGCGCCTGCACTCTCGTTTTGTTGAGGAAGGAAAAATGAGAACGCCCCCAAGCGAGCTCGAGGAGGCAGTGTTGGCAACCACCCACAAAATCAGGAGCACACTCACTCAATCGCAGTTGTTGCTGCTGTTGAAGGCAGCTGCGCCTGCACTCTCTCACAGTTGTTGTTGAGGAAGGAAACATGAGAACGCCCCCTCTCAAGCCTCCTCTGCGGCCTCCTTTATACATCATCGAACCGCCTCTATTAGGTGGCCTCCATGTAGCCCACCTACACATCCGCGTGGCTCCTAAGCGGATTTGCCAAGATCTGTTTCTAAAATAAAATAAGCTTTCAAAACTTTCGAAAATTTTCAAATCTTGTTTTTTTTAAACGTTAAACAAACAACATTTTCGTGTACCAAAACTAATTATTTCAAAAGAAACATTTTGGGTGCTTATTAGTAGCAGTCTGATATCCCCCACATTGTAGATGACATTGTTGTGAATAAGCACCCTCAACTATGTCTATCTAAAAACTATTATTATTTGTGTATAGACGATTCACACAAACACTTTAATATGTTAAAAAATAGAATAATAAATAAAATTATATGCATAAGAGAACAATTCCAAAGGCTAAAAAGTTATTGTTTTAAGTTGTTTAAGAAAGCTCTTTACATGCATTACACAAATAAAGCTACAAGTGACCGCAAGTTGGTCATTGTATATACAATTTCAAGGCCTACAATTTACTTTTATAATTTAACAATGTTGTCTTCCTTGTGTGTGTGTGTGTGTTAAGTAATGTACTCCAAATCATCATGTTAGTCAACAAAAGGTGATACACCATGAAAATGGGCATGACATTGAAGTGTCTAAATTGTAGAACGTGCTTAATCATGAATACCCTTTGAATATCGAGATGATAATACAACAAAACCAATGTTCAAATAGCCAAGTGTAGTGTTTGTAAAATTGAGAGAGATAGACGATAGCCCAAGGCTAGCATCTCACCTACACCTATCAAACAAAAACCAATGATTAGGGCCACAATAAATTGTTGTGTATGTAGGCTTTATAAGTTCAACCCGATTGTTATCCCTATCGGAGCTAGTCAACAAATGAAATAGTACTCTACACAACTAGCCACTATGAAGTTGATTGAAATTCAATCCATTGGCTAAAGGTTACAATATGCCCAAATAAATGTTTTCGTTGTAGGTAGTCATTAAATATGTACTAAGAAGTCGAGATAACACAACTTGTCCAAAGATAACAATGTGTGCAAAACATTTTTTGGGTTTTCTTTTCATTAATTAGCGCAGTGGGAGGGACGTCGAAGGTTCCAGATGTGGTATTTTGATTAATTGCAAGGGGTAGGTGGCGGTAGGTGTGGAGTGCCTTAGCATGGTGGACATGTGTGTGCAATCAACATTTCATTTTGTCCTTCTCCGACGTGAATAGTGCTCTGTTTTGACTCTGGGAGCTTCTGCTCTCACCGTGGAGGCAATTGCGTGTTTGTTGCAGGGAGGACGTGGTCCTCGTCACATGGAGGCTCTTCCCTGCTGGAGGTTTGTATGGGTTGGTACATCGTCACCTAGAATGTTCTGCATTTGTTTCGGCATTGCATGTTGACGTGCGATGGCCCTATCAACTCTTGCTATGCTTGGCTTATTTACATGTAGTGGTTTCCATCATTGTGTTCCTCTTTTGATGCTTTGGGTGGCAGCTGTCTTTGTGAAAATGGTTTATATACAAGTCTATCGGCTATCGTGCCTCTGTTATGTGTGTCCCCCTCTTGATCTCCTGGGCGACCGCCTATTAGCAGCACCCGGCCCTCTGAGTCGAAGCACATGGCCCTCTGAGTCGAACAAGGAGAATGTGCCTCCTCGAATCCTGACTCCTCTTGAAGGTCCAATCGAGTAGGAAAACTTGAAATGTCTTCTTTTGTCACCTTTCTCTCGATTAATATTTGTGCAATAGTTGTTAGTTACATACGGTTATCTAAGGTCTGGCCCTTTATTTAATTAATGCCCATGGTAGTAGGCATTAATTAAATGTGCACCATCGACAAAATTGTGAATATGCCCAAAGAAATGTTTTCGTTATAGGTAGTCATTAAATATGCACTAAGAAGTCGAGACAACACAACTTATTTAAGTAAAACAAGTCGGCTCTCGCCTGTCTGTGACAAAGGCTGACACCTCTCTCTCTCTCTTTCTCTCTCTCTCTCCCCTGCTCTGTATCCACCCCCTGCACTTTGCATTCTTTGATGACACGTGTCAAAAGAGACGTCAGTCCCCTTTATATACAATATAGAAGGTGAAACCACATGAGACACTTTAAGTAAGTCTTATAAGAGTGCCATTATAGCTTAGGCAAGAAAAGATTTGATCAATGGTCATTGGTCGGTCCTCTTCCAATGTACTTACCATACATAAGCTGACAGTAGTACGTATGGTTTCATGGTTGCTTTTATGAGGAGCATCAAAAGAAAGGCATTTGGACCATATATTTGAAGCTCACAGAGGCTGTCATCAACTAGATAGCCACATGGAAACCCGTTTCCGCCCCCTTGAAAACATTTAGTCGTATTTCCATCCCATTTCTTTTAACGCTGGCCACAACCTGGGATGAGGTGGCTGCCACATCCAAACCATCCAAAGACAAATCTTCAATGGCTAACCTGGGCTGGACAAGGATCAACGTCATATGTGAGGGTTCTCTTCATATAGAAGCCATATGTGAGGGTTCTCTTCATAAAAGCCTTTGGACTCCAGCGGGGCTTGGGTTGCATGGGTTTGTCTGGTGCTTGGCTTGTTGTTCTTTGTAGATTGTGGTCGCCAAGTTTTGGCTTTGGCATACCTTAGCTAACCAGGGTGCTTTGGCACCCACTGTTGCTTAGGACCTCCCCTCGTGGGCTGTGGAGATTGGCATTTGGGAGGTAACCTCCATCTTTGTCACCGAGGTTTTGAATCACTATAATGGCTTGAGGGGGTAGTCAGCATGGCAAAGTAGAGGTAATTCCCAGTAGAGGATTGGGAATTACCGGACTTGATGGATTGTGTTTGGAAGATGAAGCTTGGGATGTTGAAAGGTTTGGGGCTATCCTTGTCAAGGGTATACACTAATTGCTCTACTCGAGAGCTACAATTCTCTTATTATGCAAGCAGTGGTGGCGTTCCATCGCCTTCTTCCATTGTGCCTACTAGGGTCACATATAGAACTTGCAAGTAACATGCTTAGTTCCAATGTAAAACAATTGACATTGACAATTATTCGTCATGTTGATGGTAGTTGTTGAAGGTGTTAAGGGTGGGTGGCCTAGAGAGGTCCACGTCTCCCATAACAGTAAGTTATGAAGGCCATGTATCAACCAAGGTTTGGCCACACACTCCGTGGTCTTTTTGGGAAAACTCTAGCTCAAGACAAGCAAATTTCACTGTGGTTTTTATGACACATGCACCTTGAAGGTCAGATATGTGACATCTTCCCCTCAATTCATGAGCACAATATCACATGTGCAGCAGATTTAAAGCCCTAAGATACCACCTCCTCATTCCACCACTGCAATGCCCATAGTGATCTCCACTTGCTGGCCCTTTTCTTACTACCCACTGCCCTGCAATCTACCATCTTGATGTAACTGTCCAGGAGAAGCAAACTTCTACTACTACTAAGAGAAGTGTTTTCATCACAACTGCAACTGTGGGTGCTTGGAAGAGAAGTGTCAGGCTGGTTTAAAGGAGCAGTGCTGTTGCAGGGATAGCTGGGCCCTGTCTTTTTAAGCGGCCAGTTAATTCTGGCAAAAGGGGCTGCGACCTCTGCCCATCCACCCATGCTAAGTTTGCTTCTTGTATGCAGACTGGGACGAGCAGGCAGAAAGGGGTGTGTCCAGGCAATGTTGAATAACTTCATGGCTTTTTGCATGATGCTGGATACCTAAATGGACATCATAACAGCTGAAAGTATTGAACATTATCTCAAGTAAAATATGTGAGCAGAACCATGACAACTTTCACAAAGGTAGCCTACAACCTTACCTTTCTGAAGGTTTGCAAGAAGGCGTGTGTACATCTTCCAGCATCCTGAATGTCCACGCGAACGGCCCACTGCTACAATGGCAACTGCTTCTTACCTCTTTATGGCTCTATTAGATGCAAAACATAGCACATCATGCTTCTACTAGTCCTGAAGGCATAGTTCCCCATAGAGTGTCGTGTTTTGAACCACCCAGAGACTCAAGGTGATTTACGATGTGACACGACTCCAAACCACCCAGAAACATTACAACATGTACTTTGTGATCTAGCATTTACAATGTTTGAATTTGAATGGCGCTTTTCAATATGATACTCTCTCCAACCAATTTGTTCGTTGTGGAACAACTTACAAGCCACCAGCAACGTGCCAAACAACAGGCGGAACACCAAGTCAACACTTGCAGAGCTCTCTAGCCTTGATAAGATTGAAGCTCCCGCAAGCAGCCGTACTACGGCAAGGTAGAGGAGATGGGGTGCCGTGCCGGGGGAGGGGGGGGGGGGCAGATATCACGAAGGGTTGCTGTCGTCTCGCGCTTTAGCTTCCCATGAGGCTGTTCTCCTATTGAGGCCTGCTGGCAGCAGGCACGGTCCAGCAAGGCTGTAGCTGTCTTCAAGGACGGAGATAACACTGGCGAGGTGCCAAATGCAGCTGATGTAGACATGGAAACAATAAATGCAGCCACAAGGAGGACGAGAAGAATGAAAAACATAGTGGTGTTAGACTGGGCAGAGCTGCACACTTCCAGGTGGAATCTGGACGGTCAGGAAGCTCATGGTATGCAGCAATGATGAGGAAGAACCATAGGAAGGTCATGAGGAGCGGTAAAGGAAAAGAAGTGTCAAGTTGGTTTAAAGGAGCTGTGCTGGTGCAGGCTGCTGTTGCAGGGATTCCTCCACAGCTAGGCCCTGCCTTTCTAAGAGGCCGGCTGGTTCCTGCAAAGGGGCTGCAACCTCTGCCCATCCGCCCATGCTGAGTTTTCTGCTTGTGAGCAGACGAGGACAGGCAGGCAGAAGGGAGTGTATCCAGCCAACCACCCTAGACTAAGAAAGTGGCAATATGGAAGACATGCATGGTGTAACCTAATCACAGCTAATGGTTGTGCTAGAGCATATACTCTGTCCAATTTAATATATAACCTCTGCCCATCCGTGTGAGTAGACTGGGACAAGCACGCAGAAGGGTGTATCCAGCCAACCACACTAGAGTAAGAAAGTGGCAATGTAATAGTGTAATCTAATCATACCCAATGTTGTGCTAAACCATACTCCGTCCAATTTAATACATTACATTGCATGATCACAATTCTTAGTGGTCTGCCCACACTGCTGGCAAAAACCATGCACTGCACTTTTGTCGATTCATCTCTGTTGAACAACTTCATGGCCTAGTGTGACCTTATAATACCTAATGGTTGTGCTTAACCATGCTCAGTCCAATTTAAGACATTGCATTACATGATCACAATTCTTAGTGGTATGCTCACAGCTGCTGCCAGAAACCATGCACATCTCCCTACTGGACCTTTGTTCATTGGGTTGGGCATCTCTGTTGAATAACATCACGGCCTTGTGCTTGATAACTTTATGGCCTTGTGCTTGATGCCAGATACCTGAAGTGGAAAATGGACAATGTAACAGCTGAAAGTATTGAACATTAGCTCAAGTAGAGTATATAAACAGAACCTTAACAACTTTTACAGAGGTAGTCTACAACCTTCCCTTTCTAGAGGTTAAAGAAGATGTATGTACATCTTTCAAGCACCCTGAATGTCCATGTGAATAACCCGTTGCTACAATGACGACTGCATCTTACCTCTTTATTGCTCTAGAAGCAAAACATAACACAGCATATTCTACTAGTAGTTGCCCATAGAATGTCGTGTTTCGAAACCACCCACAAAAGTACTTTGAGACATAATCCAGAAATATTACATGTACTTTGCCATGACACAATCACCCTAGCATTTACAATGCTTCCATTTGAATGGCACTTTTCAATGGGACATACTCTCCCATGTAGGCCCCAAGATGTTCTGAGAGTGCAGTCCAATCGATTTGTTCATTGTGGAACGATTTACAAGCAAAGTAGAACACCGTTTGAGCAAGCATGCCAAGGAGAGTGACAAAGGTTAGAAGGGCCACCAGAACCGCGCCAAATAACAGGCGGAACACCATGTCATTGCTTGTGTGGTCATGATGCCGATGATGCAGCACATAGACATGGAAAAGGATGCTGATGACTCCCCCAGATATCAGATACACGGAAAACAGCACAAAGGCCAGAGCTCTCTTACCCTTGATGAGATTGAAGCTCCTCCTAAGTGCAGCAAGGCCGTAGCTGTCTTCGAGGACAGTGATAACACTGGCAAGGTGCCAAATGCAGCTGATGTAGACATGGAGCGCAATAAATGCAACCACAAGGAGGACGAGGAGAATGAAAAACACAGCGGTGTTGGAATCTGCGAAGCTGCGGACTGCCAGGTGGATGGTGAGGATGCTGATGCCATGGTATGCGGCGATGATGAGGAAGACCCATAGGAAGGTGATGAGGAGGCGTTTCCAGACAGTGGGAACAACACCAAGGACCTTGGTGTACGACACCGATTTTTCGGTGTAGATGCAAGCGACGCTGTACACAATTGCAGAGGTTGAGAGGAGAGAGAAAGCTAAGACAAAGAGGAGATACCCAGCAAAAAAGGCGAGCAGGGTAGCCCACTCGCCCGCGAGGTCGGCCTCGCGGCGGTCGGCGGCTGGCGTCCCCTCGTGCGTCTCGATGAAGTGCTCATTGTGGCGGATTTTGTGGGCCAATGGGCCCGAGACCAGGTGGTGCGCCAGTAGCATGAAGCAGAGCGGCAGGATGAGCGTCGACGCCAGTGAAAAAAAGAGCCTCCCGTACTGCCTCAGAATCCTCGCCGACTCCTCCACAATCCCCCGCAGGTGCTGCAGCTGCTCCCGATCCATCCTATTCTTGCGAGCTCTTCTTTGTTTCTACGTAGCAGAAGAAAATGAAATAGTTAACCCTAATTCTGCCGTGACCGAGAGTCAATGTGCCTCATAAACGTGGCTACTTGTGCGAGAAGAGAGAGAGAAGGGGTCGTAGAATGCAACAATAGGGCATATAATACCAACGGTGGGACTTGAACTCGGGTGGATCATGGTCTACGCACAAGAAGAAAATGAAATAGTTATCCTTAATTCTGCCGATAGCCTACGCAGCAGAAGAAAATGAAATAGTTAACTTTAATTCTGCTATACCGAGAGCCAATGTGCCTCATAAACGTGACTACTTGTGCGAGAAGAAAGAGAGAGGTATTAACAGCCGTAGAATGCAACACGAGGGCATATTCTACTAATGGTGGGACTTGAACTGGAGTGGATCATGGCCTTTAAATCGCACTAGCCAATCTACCCCACTTGTGGGTAGCATAAAGGTAGTAAGAGGGTCCTCTTTTATTACACACACTATGGAAGAGAGAGAAAAATTAGTTCAACATGTGGATCATTACCACTATGGAAGAGAGAGAGAGAAAGATTAGTTCAACATGTGGATCATTACCCCACATATATAGATGAGATGAGCCTCACATGATGGATACATGTTGTAAGGATGTTCACACCTTCTGTGTGGTGAAGAGGGAGGAAGTGGCTTCTGCTATTTCTTGTAGGGAAGCTGCCAAATTAGCATACCACGTGGCATGAAATTAGCAATTCTGGGTGAGGCGTATTCATCACGTTGAAGCAAATTATTATTATTATAAATCCTCCCCAATTATATATGAGCGACTTGGCAAGAACTGGAGCGGCGACGAACACCTTTGACCTGGCAAACTCGAGTTGGAGTTGGTGGGTTGGCATGCAAAGGAGCGGCACACTGGTGAACGAGGCTTACGACGGGCTGGACTGTGGCGAGAACTAGAGCAACCTCGCGAGTAGTAGATCGTTGTTGAGGAGGCATGATGCGAGCATGTAGTAGCTCGTTGAGGAGGCGAGAGGCATGTAGCAAATCGTTGTAGAGGAGGCGTGATGCGAGCTATCAAGAACATCGTGACCTGAGCGACCTGGGATGCAAACAAGCAGGCTATGCAAGACCAAGACACGAGTTCGTGGAGGAGGAATGAGGCGTGTAGCAGATTGTTGTTGAGGAGGCAGAGACAAAGTGCCTTTGGCCCTCACCTGACACCAAGTGAAAACCACCGCGAACCTTTGGCATTCAAACCTTTGCACTTCTTCGGCTTTGGTTCAACTGACTTGAGTGCTCTAGCTTGCCTTGACACCAAGACTTGCTTTGCCATGCTCCAGCAAACTGTTCTGAAACCTGTTCAAGCGGTCTTGACCTTTATGCCAGAATCTGCCTGTTCCTGTTCACCAGGGCGCAAAGTCCCTCCACTTAGTCCTGCTTAGGCCCCCATGACACCATGACGACCTTCACATTAGCTTCGTTTCCTGAGTCTGCACCATCACCTTGAACCTTTGCGTTCAGAATGTGTCTTGCCGTACTACGAAGAGCCAGTCTTCTTAGACGTCATCCCAAAAAGCTCTGCTTGGACGGCTAGGTCCCAAGTTTTACCTACTTGAACTTTGTCTCAGGCCGTACCTGCTTGGACCGCTAGGTCCCAAGTTTTACCTGCTCGAACTTCGTCTCAGGCTGTACCTTCAGTTTTGCACCCTCTTTGCCCTTTGGCTAGATCTGAGTGCTTTCCACATCCAAGTTGCTTCGAACTTTAGTGAGCCAGCTGCCACTCTGCCCCACCCAACTGCATGCACACTGCCACTTGCACATCCAGATGTTTCCATCTTCTGGTAACCTAGGGAGCCAAACGACTCTTTGCACCCACTTTGCCCTTTTGGCTACATTTGAGTGCTTTCCACGTCCAAGTCGCCTTCGAACTTCAGTGAGCGAGCCGCCACTCTGTCCCACCCAACTGCATGCACACTGCCACTTGCACATCCAGCTGTTTCCGTCTTCTAGTGACCTGGGGAGCCAAACGACTCGGGTCCACTTGCCCAATTCCAGTTGTACAAGTTCACGCCCTCACCCAGAGTGCTATGTGCCCGGCACTATGGTTCCATGTCCTGTGCTTGAGCGCTCGCAAAGTAGTCACCTTCATCAAACTTGCTTTCCAAAGCCATTCAACTTATGAGCCGTACAACTTGAGTCCACCTGTTCGAGTCCAGCTATACCCGTTTGCTCCTTTATACTACAGAGTGCTATCTGCCCGGCACCACGGTCCTTAGGCTGTAATCGAGAGCTCCCAAGTAGTCCCCTTCTTCAAACTAGCTTTCCCAAGTCACACAACTATGTGCCTTTGCAGCCCTTGCTTGGCTTGATTTAGCACGTTCCCGCTCAAAGAAACTTTGCTCTCCCCGGACCGTCGTGAGCCCTAAAGCGCTTGTGGCACCTTAGAACCCACGGGAGAAGTCGGTGGTGAAACTGACGTGTGCCGCTTGACGGCCTGCACGGTGACCTTGTGCTCTGCTTGACGGCCAGCACGGCCACTTCCTTGGACCACTGCAAGGCCCGCTTCTCTTTATTGGAGTCAAAGAACCCAAGGCTCTTGGTGCCGTCGTCGTCGCGGACTTACCCTCACCCAGGTTCGGTTTTATTGGTGTTGCTTTATTCGGGCAGCGCGTGCACCACTTCGGGCTACACCGCCACATGGGGACCATCCTTGGTCCGTCTTGCTTCAGTTGCCCAGGGCTCTTGGTGCCATCGCGTGGCCTTACCCTCACCTAGGCAGGTCTTCAGTGTTGCGGGTGACGCGTGCACCTCGGCGGGCTACACGGCCACAAGGGGGAGCACTCCCGGTCCGTAAGCCTAGGGCTCCTGGTGCCTCTTCTTAGAACTTACCCTCACCCAGGGGAGTCTTCGGTGTTGCCTTTGGGGTCATGGGTCTGTTGGTGCCTTCTTTGGCCTTACCCTCACCCGCATGCCCGATGTGTGCCACCATCATTACATATTCCAGGTTGGTTATCGTACCATAGCTCGGTGGTCTTTGTGAAGGTTGCTTGCTTGGCTCTTGAAAACCTAAAAGGGATGTTGACACCTAAAAGGTTGCTTGCTTGGATGTTGACACCTTCTGTCTCACCCTGCTTAGCACTGCAAAAAAGGAGTGCGAGCTCGGCTTTGCTTGCCTCGCCCGAGTTGATCCTGGGTTGATCTGAAAAAGGCTTCGGCTCCTCCGACCTAGCTCGTGTTTTGCACTGCGAAGGAGTGCGCTTGACGCGTTCACCCTTTGGCTTGATCCTTTGTGATCTGAAGAGGGAATCAGTACCTTCAGCCTATCCCATGCTCTGCACTGTGGAGAACTTAGGGCTTCTACTTTGCTGCATTTGCCCAAGACGTAACCCTTGTCGATCTGGAAGGGTGTCGGCTCCTCCCGCCTAGCCCGTTTGCATCGTGATGAGAGGGGAGTGGCTCCATTGCCACAAGGCACTCCATGGCCTTAGCGGACGCCTTTGCCACTTGCATAATTTCCCAAAAGATTGGCTCGGCGGCTTGCATTCTGCTTTGACTTCCTGGGCACCACACCAACACGACATCCCATTCCGCCGCATCATCCAGTTTCTTAGCATAAGCAAACCCGGTCCCATCCCCGACGCTGTCTCTGCATGCATGGCCCCTTTGTTATCTTCCTTTGCTTGACCTTTGAGTGGCTACCAGCTCGCGGTCCCCATCTGGTGCTGTCGGTCCATGAAGTCCCACCCTGACCTATTGCCTGCCTCGCCGTTTTCTTCAAAGCATCACCTTCCCTTGGTTGTAACTCTGAAAGATCCCAAAGCTCGTTGCTCTTCTTTTCAGAAGTGCTCACAGCCCCACAAGGATCCAGTGCATGCTTATCTGCTCAGCTCATGTGCCAACATCTTTTGCTGGACTTGCACCCGGGACTTCACACCTCACTTGGAACCCAACTGTCCCACTGGCCTCCAAGCATGTCGCCCAACTTTGGAATTTCTTCGAACGGACCGCGCGGTTGCGATCCCCTCGAAAAACTGAATCATTTTTCATATCTAGCACATCCCCAAATTCCATCGTTCGGGCCCCCCGTCGGGAGCTGCGTTGTTTCAAGACGCCTCGCGTCGGCAACTCGGGGTCCTCCTCACAATTGAGTTTGAGTCTTCTTGCTCTAGTTATAGGAGTAGTTTGTATGCTTGCTCTTTTTCTTTGTTGCATGCATGCTTAGGGATTGTGTGGGTGAGTGATGGTGTTGATGTATTTTCTCTTATCCCTCTCTCCTTCCCTAGTCTACTCTCTCATGCTCTCACTCACCGTGGCATCAAAGTATAAGTTGAGCTTTCCATATCTTTCTCTCTCTTTGCTCCCCACCCATTGCAAAGCTCCTTTGTGATGACAATGAAGGAGGCATGGTTGAGGACCCTAGCTCTCCACAAGAGACAATTATTGTACCAAGAGTGGCTTGAGGTGCAAACCGGCAAGACCCTTGCATTCTTCTTCCGTTCTCTCTATCTTACAAAACGTTAGTGTTCTCAATCGGTTAAACATCATTGGCACCACTTTCGGGGATGTGCCTTTGCTTAGGAATCCCTTGCTATACTTTGCATTTGGAGTATTAACTTAGCCCACTTGAAGTGTTTATCCATCAGTTTATGTTAGATCTCCGTAGCGCCGCTACGGTTGCTACTACAGGAGGGGACGGCCTGTGGCTCACCACCCAGCCACAGAGGAAGAATAAGGATTGCCCCTCATCCCCCAGGCTATATAGTGTGTGGCCTGCCGTCCACACACTAGCATGGCCGCCCATGACTCCGCATGGGCGTCCTCTCCCACTGAACCCCGGATGGCTTCGTCCTCGACGCTCCGGCCAAGGCGTTGACGCTAAAGCCCCGTCTGGCCATCCGGTCTGCCGTCGGTCACCAGACGTTACAGCCTACGTGACATTACTCCCCCCCTTAAGAAGAGTTTTTGTCCTCGAAAACAAATTGGGGAAACCTCTTGGAAATTGCATTACGGCGTTCCCAAGTAGCTGCCTCCTCATCCCTGTCTGTCCATTTAACAAGTACCTTGGCCGTACTTATGCAAAGGGGACGCCCAATTGCATTTAAGAGTAAAAAGTTAGATCGTGCGCAATGTAACTACTCGGCTTACGAGTGAGAGTTACTAGCGATAGTTCATGCACTGAAAAAGTGGAGACACTATTTATATGGTGCTCCTTTTGAGGTCCGAACGGACCATGAAAGTCTGAAATGGCTTTCAAGTCAAAGTGAACTGAAGGGTAGAAAATCTCGGTGGGCGGAGATTCTACAGGAGTTTGACCTTCAGATACGTTACCAGAAAGGTAGGTATAACGTGGTGGCAGATGCACTTAGTCGCATGCCATAGATTAATGAACTTAGTTTCACAGTCTTCAAGAATGATTTCTTGGAGTCACTACGTGGTTTATGTGAGCACGATCCATCTTTTAGAGAGGTCTGGCGCGCTGCTGTACGCGTACGCACTTCTTCACAGACGCGACCACCTCCCTCATTGGCACGGATTGCTAGTCCGGAGAGACTGGCCGCCGAAGGTGCAAACGGGAAGGGAAGCGAGAGTTAGTCTCCGGAGAGACTAGCCGTGTCTTCTGGGTATAGTTTGGACCTGGAGAGCTCTGACGTAGGCCCTTCATCACCTTTGACTGCCATGGCTTCAAAGGGGGGTGATAAACTTCGTTGAGGGGAGAAATATGCTAATTACTCCATTGACGACGCGTACTTACTCTACAAGGGTAGAGTATGTGTACCAACTATTGCTGACTTTCGGGCCCAAATTCTTAAAGAAAGTCATGATAGTCCAAGTGCGGGTCATCCCGGGATTCAGAAGACCTATGCACTAGTAAAAAGACAGTTTTATTGGCCTAGTTTGTTTAAGGACGTCCAGACTTATGTGCTGAAATGCAATAAGTACCATGTCAATAAACACGAACATCTTAAGGTTGGAGGACTACTCCATCGCTAGAGATTCCTCAAGGGAAATGGGAAAGCATTTCCATGGATTTCATTACCGGTTTACCCACCAAGACGAGTCGAGGGAATGACTCGGTGTCGGTGGTAGTGGACAGGTTAACTAAAATGGCAAAGTTTATCGCCACGAAGAAAACTGTTAAAACGCTAGAGTTGGCAAAACTCTTTATTGAACATCTCTACAAGCTATATGGCCTGCCCGCAGATATAGTGTCGGATAGAGATAGAAAGTTCAACAGTCATTTTTGGAGGGAAGTCTTCAAAAAGTTGGATACTACTCTGAGTATGAGTACAGCAGATCATCCGAAGTCTGATGGTCAAACTGAAAGAGTTAACCAGATTCTAGAGGATACGTTGCGTTCTTATGTTAGTAAGAAGCAATCTGATTGGGAAGAGTACTTGCCCTTATTGGAGTTTGCCTATAACAGCTCCAAACACTCAGCGGCGGCGGCCCGGCGACTGGATTTACACCATTCATGTTAATGTATGGATTCCAACCGAGATCTCCGATGGCTGTAGGCCTAGAAAAGAAGAAGATTCAATCTGTCAAGGATTTCCTCAAACAAACCCAAAATAAAGTGTACCAATGGCCTCATCACTAGCGTATGTTTCCAAGACAAACGGCTCATTTGGATCGACAATAGTTTAAACAGGTGCAGCTGCTACGACCACCTTGAGCTTATCAAAGCTCTTCTGTTGGGCTTCCCCCCAACTAACGTTTTTAGTTTTTGACCTTAACTGGACAGTCAACGGGACTGCGATCTTGACGTAGTCCTTCACATACTGTCAGTAGAACCCCGACATGCCAAGAAAAATCTGCAGTTCCTTGAGATTCTTCGGCGCTGGCCATTTAAGAATAGCCTCTACTTTTTCTGGCTCCATCCGCGTACCATCGACGAATATAATATGGCCAAGGTAGTGAATTTCTGTTTCAAAAAATTCACATTTGCTCTTCTTTGCAAATAGTTTGTGCTCTCGCAACAACTCGAACACTAGACGCAAATGCTCTATGTGTTCTTTCTGTGTCTTACTGTACACAAGAATATCATCTAGGAAAACTACTACGAATTTTCCCAGATATGGACGTAAAATGCTGTCCATCAGTGTCATAAACGTCGCTGGAGCATTGGTTAGCCCAAATGGCATAACCAAAAACTCAAAATGCCCGAAACGAGTCCTAAATGCTGTCTTTGCAACATCTTCTGCTTTAATTCTAACCTGATGATACCTTGATCTCAGGTCTACTTTTGTAAAGTATCTCGATTCATAGAGTTGATCAAATAACTCATCCATGTGTGGCATCCGATACTTGTTCTTAATCGTTATCTGATTAAGAGCCCTATAGTCTATGCACATCCGCATAGATCCATCTTTCTTCTTTACCAGAAGAATAGGCGATGCCCACAGACTTGAACTAGGCCCAATAAAGCCTTTGTTCAAATATTCATCAATTGTTCTTCCACCTCCTGTGCCTCGGAGTGGCTTAATCTATAAGCAGGTTTGCTTATAGGTTTTGATCTTGGCATAACTTCGATGCCATGGTATACTTCTCTAGATGGTGGTAAGCCATCTGGCAAATCATCAGGAAAAACATCTTGAAATTCCTCTAATAAATTCATTAAAGTATCTATGTACTTTTTCTTTAATGTCTCTTTCACCTTGGATTTTTTCTTGTTTGAATCGCATGCATGCCAAACAGGGTTTTCAAACAGTGGGTCTCGTCCAAGGCTATTTTGTTTTCCTTGTTTGTCTACGCAAACATCATCTACAGTTTCATTCTACGGAAACAAAATTTGAAAGAGAGTAACAAGCATATACCTCTGCTATCTGGCCTTTGTGGCCGCTGTGTAGCACAGCTCCATGGAGGAAATAAGTGGTGTGACGGGGACAGTATGGTCACCTTGCAGGGTAATGACTCTACCTCCATGCTCAAAACGTAGTGTATTATGTAGGTAACTCCGAGCTAGACTAGGGCCCAAGCCATACAGCCACTCCCTGCCTATACGTCTGCTCTGGCTAAGTGCATGACCTGAAAGTCAAGCAGAGGGGAAGAATTTTTGGACTGAATCCCATGCTTAAGGAGAGTGCCTCGAATGATGTTGAATCAAGAGAACCTTCTTAAGAGGAATCTTTGCATGCTTCACAATCCTTGAGACCTCATAGGAGCCAAGCAGCCCTAGGAACTGAGATTTGAGTGATAGCAAGGATGCTAGCATGAGTGAGGCCTATTACTAGTGGGAACCTATCTCTTCATATGCATATGGACCAAGAAGTTGGAGTGCTTGTCTTCCCTATAACTACTCAAAGGAGATTTGTGGATGCCATAAGAGACATTATCACATGAGGACCATTCGACGAGTGGGAGTCTTATCAAACTATCCAATGAGCGACAAATCGCCTCTGCTAGTAGAAAAACCAAGCATGGAGGTATCGACTTTTGACATGGACCCTAACCAGTGGCTCAGGGAATGAGAAGTACCAACCGTGTAGAGGAAGGAGTGATCCTTCCTAGAACCATAACTCGAATGGTCGAGACAATGGTTACATCTATAGCTTTTGGCTCGGTTAGCTCTCATAACACGAGCCTTAGAGTGTTCAAAATAGTCTGGAGGCTCACCATTCCTTCTCGCTTCATAGCATCAGCAGATCCCCGGTAGTACGAGCAATGCAAGGGGATCTAGGTTCAATATGACCAATAGAGGCCACAACTATCATCTAGGCTGCTAGGGTTGATGAGAGTTAATCCAAGCTACTTACATGACTATGGGAACCTTGCAACATGAAGCGAGGAGCTCCGGACTAGCAAGAATTATGTTTTAGATGAAGATTAGGTTTTTTAAAAAGTAAACCAATTTTTTTACCTCTTGTGGATGCTAAAAAATATTCTTCACAATCCCTTTGTTTTAGGCGTCTGACAGAAAGCCTCTTTTCTTTGTTAAAATTTATAGAAAAAGCAGTTGAAAATTGATTTTTGGTAATTTTAGTAGGATTTTGACAAAAAGTATATCTTTTTTAATGCAAAATGACATGAAAATTCCGATTCCATTTTCAAATTGTCCACTATCTAGATCGTTAATCCCAAATACTAGATCATACATTTCTGGATTGCTAATCCTCTACTCTAACCATTGAAGATATTTTTTAGGAAAGAAACCCAAATAGGGAGGGGGTAGAAACGGGGCTAGTAGGAACACACCACCACCAATTGGACCAAACCCTAGACACCAGAATACCATCAAACCTATGCAAATCGCAAAAGTGATGCCCCAAGTTCAATGGGACTAGAGACCCCATTGCATACTTGGAAGTGTTTAATTAGATGTGTGATACTTGTGGTGGTCGACTTGATGACCTTGTACGGGTAAGTGCCTTTGGCCTTACCATGGAACAAATAGGGGGAGTGACATCAATGCCTTAGGATTCTGTATGCCACTACACTGTTGTCACTACAAAGGACCTCATCGGGTGGTAGAGTGTCCCATCAAGAAGGTTATGGTAGCCACACCAACCAACCCACATGTACAAGGATTGCCCATTAAGATCATCCATTCATGGTCCATTCCTAGTCCATTAAGAGCATTCATTCCTGGTCCATTCCTTGTGCAACTCAAGAGCACAAAAACCAAGTATGAGCCTTAATTTTCTAAGCATCAAGGATGGGCTATTATAAATAGTTCCTCTCAGGATCGTGACTAGAATGCAGAATAGGAGGAGAGTTGCATCGTTCATAAAACCAGACAAGCTCTCCAGATTCACGTACTCAAAGGGTGTGAAAACTGGCCCGGGTCCTACCAGCAGCCAATCAAGTTTTGGAACATGCTAGACTTGCCCCTAGGACCAAAAGACAAAGATCCAAGAAGATAGGACAAGGGGAAGACCAAGTGATAGTTTAAGAGAAATCAAGTGAGGATATAGTTCTCACCATCTCTTCATCCTCTTCATAGGAAGAATTAAATCCCTAACCCACCAAAGACTTGCAGGAAGTTTAGCACCTTGTCTAAGAAGCTAGAAAAATATCCCAATCCTATTGAGGAAAAAAGCAAGCTAGAAGTAGCCTAGGAACTTCTAGCCATCGTCTTCCTGTCCTTTGCGAGAGTGATTTTTTGTTGGCTCCTTGCTTCAAGGAAGTCTAAGCCTATAGAATCACTTAAAGGATTGGATGGATGGAAGCTTAAACATAGGTATGGAAGAACAGATTTAAGACTCCTCGGATGAGTTGGATATAACAATGACCACTAAGGAAGAGGTGGTTTACAAAGCCTTTCCAAAGGTACTAGTGAATAAGCTAGGCCACTAATTTGAAAGTGACGACATGAATGCTATTCTCCCTATAAAGTATAAGGACATCCAATCACCACCATCTTGGATGGAGGGCATCATTACCAAGCAGTGCTAGGAAAAGTGGGGGTAACCATCACCACTTGACACTACCATATTGGATGGAGGGGCTAAAGTCAGCATCATTACCAAGTAGTGATGGAAAAATTGGGGGTAACCATCACCACTTGACACTACCAGCCTAATAGTCAAGCTCGCTGCTACTACTACACTGAGAGACGGGGCGCCATAGCAAAACCCATGGGGATATTATGGAAATCTGAGAATTAAAACTATTAGACTAAGTTTCTGTCACTCTTTTGTGGTGATGAAGTCAGAAATCATAGACATTGAGTGGACCGAGAGAATCCTCTAGTAGTGGGTCTGTTGATAGACCATAGAGCAGTTACATCAGAAAAGTAGCCCTACAAGCTCAATAAGTGCATCACATAAGGTAAAGAGAAGGTTGATGAGTCTCTTGGTATGCCTGACATCTCAGCAGATATTCATATGTTGATGGAGAGTCTAGTGGCTTAGAGTAAGGCCTTGATGAGGAGTTTGGGGTTCCAACTATTAGGACACCTCTAGTGCAAGGAAGGTTAAGGCAACACAAGGACACCAAGGATAGATCTAGGACCACGTAGGTTGAGTAGGATTAAAACCTATTCAAATTGATATATGATGGTTATGTAGCTCACCATTATGTATACATGGAAAAGGTTGTGCAAGAGGTTGGACCCACATGTTTTAAGGATACTATTGGGCATGTACATTGGGAGAAAGCCATGGGTATGTAGCTCACCATTATGTATACATGGAAAAGGTTGTGCAAGAGGTTGGACCCCATTAAGGATACTGTTGGGGCATGTACATTGGAAGAAAGCCATGGATGAAGAAATGGTTGCATTGGATCCAAATAAGACACGAGAATTAGTGTCTTTACGTGAGGGTAAAAAGGCTATGTAAGTGGGTCTACAAAGTGAAGTATAACTTAAATGAAAGCATTAGCAGGTACAAGCTGAGATTGGTTGCCAAAGGTAACGCTCAGACTACGACATTAATTTTATGAGGAGACATTCAGCCATATTGCCAAGATGGCACGTGAGAGCTATTATTATAGTGGGCTACATCAAAAGGTTGGTTTTGTATCAGATGGATGTAAAGTATGCATTCTTGTATGGTGAGTTCCAAGAGGAAGTATATTTGGAATAACCACGTGGTTATGAGGATTTGATGTACCCAAATTATGTGTGCAGGCTGTGTAAAACCTTTTATGGCTTGAAATAGGCACCGAGAGCATGGCATGATAAGATTGTGTAGCATCTTTTCACTATTGGCTTTCATATGGTAGATGTTGATCATTCACTCTATGTGCAAAAGAGTGATAAGGGGATTGTGGTCATCACCATCTATGTGGATGACTTAATTGTTGGGGGTGACAATGAAGAGAAAGTTGAGAATGTAAAGGGTCCCCTCAAGAAGAAGTTTAACATGAAGGATTTGGGTGAGCTGAGATACTTTCTTGGCATTGAGGTCATCTGGATACTTGAGGGTATATGGCTGTCACACAGCAGAGACAGTATGCATTGGATATGTTGTCCAAATATGTTATGGCTAGCTATAAGCCCATTTCTATATCGTTGGATTAGAATGACAAGCTGAGTGAAAATGTAAGTGAGTTTTTATAGGATGCCACTATGTACAGGAACATAGTGGACAGCTTGATCTATGTGATGATCAGGTATATATTTTATTATAATTTTGATACACAATAATCATAGAAAAATATGCTTGATTAACTGTGTGCAGAAACCAGTTTAATAAATGGAATGTGTGAGTGTGCACAAGGTTATTCTCTGTGCAAATATGCACAATGTTAGTTTATGTGCGATTATGCACAAGGATATTTTATGAGTTTTTTTTGTTGGCCATGTGCCAAATGATTGTACAAATTATTTATGCACACTTGTGTGTGGCATTGCTATATTATCAGCACATATGTTAGAAGAATTATGGTTATTTACACTTAGTGTGTGAACAAGCTTTAGTGCTTGAGCTATTTTTGTAAAAATGGAAAAGCAAGCCCTATTTTTTTGTACGCACAACTATTATTAGCTCCTTGGGCTATATATTGAATACAATTCTCAAAATACTTATGTCATGGAAGTGGAGTTATACACATGAGGGGGGAGATTGCACCCAATAGTGTGTTGATGGTGATGTCTACTCTATCTTATGTTTTATTTTATGCTATGCTTCAAT
The DNA here is from genome assembly GCF_041138505.1 of Cibotium barometz. Taxonomy (NCBI): domain Eukaryota; kingdom Viridiplantae; phylum Streptophyta; class Polypodiopsida; order Cyatheales; family Cibotiaceae; genus Cibotium; species Cibotium barometz. The sequence goes on along the minus strand of NC_141054.1, from coordinate 2,077,868 downwards.
TTTGTCAATTTAATTCAAGTCTATGCTTTAATCCTTGATGTATATGTGAGTTTCGATTAATTCTTCAAAAAGTACATGAGGTCCTGACAAGACTAAACATATAGAGGTCCATTTTATCACTTCATTAGAGAGAAGGTCTTGGCAGAGATGTTGATCTCATGTATGTCAACATAGAGGAGCAGGTAGCTGATTTTCACAAAGGCCTTGGGAGAAGAGAAGCTTTGCAAATTCCGCACTATGCTTGGAGTCATAGAGATGGAGTTGAGCATGAGTGGTAGAGATGTCAAGCTCAACACGAGCTAACACACTCATGATGTGCCTAGGTGACTATTTCACCTTTACACCACTGGTGACATGTTTGGTAGCTAACATGATGGATCTTCACCAATGATATAGTTGGACTACACCTACCCAGTCCAACCGAGTTATAGCATACTTATCTTGCTAGCTCACCTACTTAGTGTGTTCACATTATGGACCACTTGTACGTAGTACTACAATGCACAAGAGTACTAGAGTTGGATCTTCACCAATGATTCTATAGTTGGACTATACCTATCTAATCCATCTGACACGATGGATCTTTGCCAATGATTCTATAGCTTAACTACACCTATCTAGTACAACCGCATTATGGCATACTTATCTTGGCAAAGATCCATCTGACACGATGGATCTTTGCCAATGATTCTATAGCTTAACTACACCTATCTAGTCCAACTGCATTATGGCATACTTATCTTGCCAGCTCACCTCTTGGTAGCTGACACAAGAGATCTTCGCTAATGATTCTATAGAGCTGGACTACACTTACCTAGTCCAACTGCGTTATGGCATACTTATCTTGCCAGCCCATCTACTTAGCATGTTCACATTATGGGCTTCTTGTACATAGTACTCTAGTACTTATGTTGGTTTTCACTTATCTTTTGTAGACCTCTTTTGAGAGCAACAATAACAAGAAGAAGATTTTAACCTTCCATCTTTGTGTGTGTCTTATCCATTGTGTAAGTATGTGTGCTTTCAAGAGCTCAATCTCTCTCTCCTCCCCTAATATTTTCAAAAATAAGGCCAATACTATTTATGTAAAATGGTTCTCTTTAATCACTCATACATCTCAAAATGGGTGGGGGTGAAAACCTGGTCTGTGGTATGGCCCATCGCCTTGATTTCTAGTGATCAAGACACCAGTAAGGTGCTCCATCATTCAAAAAAATAAATTGTATAGGCTGCACATACACGTACTTATCTACGCATGCACATGTACTCATCTTTGCACGCATTTTTCCATATTTCTATGTATTCACATTCTTATTTGTGCACACACGTGTCCACATTTATAAGGATTTATGTTCACATCTCAGCATGCACATTCGGAGATAAGAATACATGTACACGATTTTATAGGCTAGCCAAACTTAAAAATGGTCCACTCTCTATTACCAGTCTTAAGCAAGTATGTACATGAAGTCCTTAGTCTTTCCTTATTTGACCTTAAGCACAAGGTAAGGCTGCTTTATATATTCCAATGCCTTTTTATAAAAGGTAAGTGCCCATTGTTTGAGCGAGTAAAATGGCAAAGCACGTCTTATGGTAGGTCGGGTGAATGAATGAAACCATAACCTACAAAGTGGTTAATGGTTTGGCAATGATGACTTTGACCAACAAATGAAGCCATTGAGGTGGCTAGGATTGTACCCACCACCACCATCAGTAAGGCTAGAAGATAAATAAGATGTGCGTATCTAAGATCCACCAAGGGAGGTTGGTTGATGAGTGCTCCATGCCTTCACCAAAACTGATGATGGTGGGGTTGTCAAATGGTATAAGGAGGCTTTTGCTAAGTGGGATTCAAGTGTGAATTTGCACACATACCCTAAGTCATGACACTTATTTTGAAGTACTATTTTGTACTTCTTTATAAACCTCCTAATTGATAATGTTTAATTTTTTGAGGCCTTTGCCAAACTATGATGGAATTTGATTTATTGCATGCTCTACTCTTCCACATGTATGGATAGAAAATGGTGAAGAGAGCATACCAAAATTTCCCATGAAACCTTTATGTTATCTTGGGGGAGGCAGGTGGGAGGCAGTCTTGTCAGAAATTGGCATATAACCCAGGGCAGGGTGTCGAGTTTGATTGTCTTGTGGTGATGATCATAATCCAAGATGCTTAGGCCGAGGTTTTCAGATGGCTTAGAGATCGCCAAACAGAGCTGACTTACGAAAGCCATGGAGAAGGAACATGTCGATATCTTTCATCCTTGACTTTAGTGTATAGGAAGGGTGGATATGCAAACCACACCTCCCTTGCTGACATTTCTATAAAGTGAAACCTTTATCCATCCAAACAAGCCACTCTTTCCCTCCTAGGATTAAGAGGGATGTTAAAGGCATATCTAAGAACTGGTGATATCTTTTTTCAATGAGTGAGAATATGGAGGTGGATCTAAAGGCAAATGCAAACCCTAAACTACAAGAAACAAGAACTAGATAGAAGACGAGACTTAGCTAAACACAGAAACCTTGAGAGTATGCAAGCCTTAGAACTAGACTCTCAAGGTTAGAGAAGAGGCTACGATGTAATCCCAAGCACTTATTCAAGCCATAGCATAAGAGATACCACCCTTAGAACCAATTAGGAAAGATTCTAAGGAAGAATGGGAGGCAACTACCCTTCACGAGCTAGTAACTACCCTAGTTTTTTACGTCAACATCAATCCAGAAACACTAAAAATAATGATTTGCCACTTCTACTATATGACTTAATTGATGTTAGGGTCAGTCAACAATTAGAAGAAGTCTTAATAATGTGAAAAAATTTAGTTTTTCACATTGATTTTTTGTGCTACACTTAAGCAAATATCTCCAAAAGAAGGGAGTTAGTTCACTATGAAAACTCATTGTGGAAAAATAAACTCTAGTTTTTTATATCACAAGGGGATATACAATTAACACTTTTAGTACATTTTAACTTCATCATGTGTGCCAAAAAGCCCAAATAAGGCTTAACTTTAACATCATGAAAAACTTTAGTTTTTCACACCTTATAAGTCAACTGGTTTAACCACCATAAAGTGTTATCCAAAAAATCACCATGTTGTATCAAGAAGGCTATCTAACTTTATCATGTGTGCCAAGAAGCCCAAATAAGCTTTTCAACATAGTGAACATGAAAAACTTGATTGGTTTTGTCATGCCACATAGGGTCATCCAAAAAATCACCATGCTACACACCAAGGAGACTATCTAACTTTATCATGTGTACAAAGAAGCCCAAGGAGGATATCTAACTTACACTCCATGGAAAGCTTGTGTTTTTCACACTGTGAAAAACTCAACTAGTTTTCTATATCACAAAGGTCTTTAAAAAAATCACATTCTAACCAAAGGGAGTACTAGCATCATCATTAAGAGACATTGACAAAAGAAGTCATGCCCAAGGTGAATAGATTAATATATTATTACATGATATTATGGGGATGGTCACCAAGGGAGCTTGGTGGAGGGAGCTTTCCTTCTCTACTTGAACAATCTCTCTCTAACTATTGCCACCACCATCTCCACCCACCACCGCCCAACCCAGCGCAGCCCAACCCCCTCCACCACCACCAACCTTGCTCCTTCCTTTCTCTCTCTATCTATTACCATCGTCCCTTCCTCTCCTCCCCTCTCTTCAACCAACATTCAAGTCTTTTTGTTGCTCTTCTCTCTCTGTATCTACCTCTTTGCTAGAACTCTCCCTATCTACCATCCCTCTCTATATCCTCCCTCCCTCCCTCCCTCTCTCTCTCTCTCTCTCTCTCTATCCTTCTCTTACCTCTTATCCTCCTTCTCTCTCTTGCTCTCTATTTCCTTCTCTCTCTCTCTATCCATCTCTTTGCTCACTCTCTGTCCTCCCTATCCCACTCTCTCTATCTTTTTCTTTACTCACTCTCTCTATCCTCCCTCTCTCACTCTCTCTATCCTTCTCTCTCTTTGCTAACTCTATGTATCCTCCCTATCTCACTCTCTCTATCCTTCTCTTTACTCACTCTCTATATTCTCCCTCTCTCACTCTCTGTATTCTCCCTCTCTCACTCTCTCTATCCTTCTATATTTTTGCTAACTCCCTTTGTCCTCCATATCTCACTCTCTCTATCCTTCTCTTTACTCACTCTCTCTATCCTCCCTATCTCACTCTCTCTATCCTTCTCTCTCTTTGCTAACTCTCTCTATTCTCCCTATCTCACTCTCTCTATCCTTCTCTGTACTCTCTCTCTCTCTCTCTCTCTCTCTCTCTCTCTGTCCTTCTCTTTGCTCACTCTCTCTACCCTTCTCTTTGCTCACTCTCTCTACCCTTCTCTTTCTGTCCTTCTCTTTGCTCACTCTCTCTACCCTTCTCTCTCTTTGATAACTCTCTATGTCCTCTCTCTCTCTCTCTCTCTTTCTCTCTCTCTCTCTCTCTCTCTCTCTCTCTCTCTCTCTCTCTCTTTGCTCACTCTCTCTATCCTTGTCTCTCTTTGGTAACTCTCTCTGCCCTCCCTATCTCACTCTCTCTATCATTCTCTTTACTCACTCTCTCTCTCCTCTCCTTGTCTCTCTCTCTACCCTTCTCTTTGCTCTCTCTCTCTCTCTCTCTCTCTCTCTCTCTCTCTCTCTCTCTCTCTCTCTCTCTCTCTCTCACTTTTTGTGTCCTTCTCTTTGCTCATTCTCTCTCTCTCTCTCTCTCTCTCTCTCTCTCTCTCTCTATATATATATATATATATATATATATATCCTTCTCATTTCTCAACACAGAACACTTAACTCATGTTTTGCGTACAGATCCTTGAGTCTCCAAACTTAACACTACCTTATTCATCCACATAATACAGAAAATGTCGATTCTTTATTACTTTGTAACGACATGGGAAGCATAAACCTCGTTGCAACTATCAATGATATCTTATGCAAAATCCCAACATATGTTGTTGTCACCCTCTTTCTCTCTTTTTTTATATGAAAAATAAGATCATGAAATAATCATAAACAATTGATAAACCCGCTTATCTCTTGTCCAAATGCCTTTCCAGCCGTCGTCTGAGTTGTTGTCGGGGCACTTTGAGTAAAAGAATGTGCAAGCTTCATTTGCTCCTTGGGGGGAGAAGGCGAGGGGGAAGGCCACATGGGAATCATTGAACTGCACAATCCCAGCAGTGACCTAGATGACCTGGAGTTGGAGGTGGCATCGGTGGTAGAGGATGAGGAGGCGGGGGGTGTAGGGTGGGGCGTAGAGACTTGTAGGCCTAATAAAGGGTCTCCCACCCTTGGTGCTAGAAGAAATGGAGGGCGTGGGCAGTTTTGGAGGAGGGGTATGGGTATGGGTAGAGTTCGTTGAGAAGGCAAGGGGGAAGGCCACATGGGAATCATCAAACTGCACGATCCTAGTGACCTGGATGACTTGGAGTTGGAGGTGGCATCGGTGGTAGAGGATGAGGAGGCCTTGGGGGGTGTAGGGTGGGAGCTCGTACTGTTGGAATTAGGGTTAGGGTTGCAACAATACACACACACAAGATAGAGAAGCTTGAGAGCACATAAACTCACTAGATTAGAATGAACAAATGTGTGCCAGCAGATACAAAAGATAAGTACATACCCCAAAATGAGTAGATAAGAGGGTGTACATATGCATAGGGAAAAAAAACCTCCTAGTGAGGAAAAAGTACCCCAGCGATCCTAAGTGTGTTCACACACATCACTACCATATAATGCTACAAATCCCCCCTGGAGTGATGATGTGAACATGTACAAGGTATGGCCAATCAATCCTGAAAAGGCAGTAAGCCCAAAGCTTTACGAAAAGCTTCTAACTTTTCATAAGGAAGAGCCTTCATGAATAAATCTGCTATGTTGTCATGTGTAGACACATAGACCAAGCTGATCTCTACTGCAGAAAGTCTTTCCCTGACATAGTGGTAATGCACCTCAATGTGCTTAGTGCGAGCATGAAACACTAGGTTCCTATCGCAACTGCTAATGTGCTCTAGCTGTGAATGAAATCCGTAGTGCTAGACGATTGTCCAACACCTAAATTAGCCATAAGATGTATGAGCCACACACACTCAACTATAGCTGTAAAAGCTACCCTATACTTAGCTTCACACTTGGAAGTGGCCACTGTAGGCTGCTTCTTACTGAGCCATGATATACATGAATCACCAAGGCGAAAGAAAAACCCACTAGTGGACACTCGTGTGTCATAACATCTAGCCCAATCTGAATCACTGAAAGCATGCAGCTGTGACTCTCACCCCCCTTTGGATAAAATAATCCAAAATACTAAGTGCCCTGTAAATAGTGAAAAACCCACTTAACAACCTTTCAATGCTTTGTACCTGGGTTATGCATAGATCTGCTCAACTGTGAGACCGCATACTATATATCTGGCCTCGTGTTACACATATGAAGAAGGGATCTAACAGCCTGTTGATGCAAACTAATATCAAAAGAGTCTCCTACATCTTGAAGACTAAGTTGAGTACCTGTCTCCATAGGTGTAGCCACAGGGAGTCTTCAAGATTAAACCTCTTCAATAGCTTTTGTATATTTTTAGACTACAGCATAACAATGCCATCATTGCGGTGCATAAACTAAATCTCCAAATAGTAATGCAAGGCCCCCAAATCTGACATCTCAGATGATGACTGCAAAAATCAACTTTAAAGGCTGAAATCTGATCTATATCAAGTCTCATGAGGAGCAGCATGTCATCAATGTATAGAACGATGACCAAAAATGTGTCCTTACTCCTTTTCACATAGAGGGTACTCTTTGTTGGACTGTTGCAAAAATCATTTGCAACCAATTATGCATGAATCTTCTCATACCATGCTCTAGGAGCCTGCTTAAGGCCATAAAGAGCCTTTTTCAACTTGCATACTTTAGACTCTTCTCCTTTCACAGCAAAACCAGGAGGCTGCAATACATACACCTCCTCATGTAAATCACCATTCTTTCAGACTGTAAACTTAATATCCAACTGATGTACATTCCACCCATGATGTACTACCAAAGCAATGAGACACCTAATGGTAGTCATACGAGATGTGGGTGCAAAGGTCTCATCATAATCAATGCCCTTTTGCTGGGCATACCCCTTTGCAACAAGTATGGCATTGTAGCGATCAATGCTACCATCTGCTTTACATTTTAACTTGTAAACCCACTTAATACCAATGGCCTTCTTGCCATGAGGTAGATCTGTCAAATACCAAGTGTCATTCTTGAGAATAGAGTTATACTCATCCTACATAGCATGCATCCATCGTACCCAAACATGCTTCTATGGTGACCAAACTTTGTGAGCATGTGGGGGGTGGGTAGAATTGTTAAGAATTCTTTTCTCCAATCCGGCTGTATTCCAAAATCTTATAGTTTGGGATGTGCATCATCTGTGTGATGATAGTGGCATAGCCCCCCCATGTGTATACTGTGGGGGTGAGCTTTTATATCCACCTGCAAAAGCAATAACTAATCATGAAGGTAACAATTCGAATTTCCAGCAGGTTGGCCAATTATGGATTGGCTAATTTTGTTTGCCGTGCCACATTAGACCACAATCTCTCCAGCCAAAGGGAGTAGTTCTTCTAAATCTGGGCAAGGTGCTCGTAGAGGGTTGGTACATAAGGCTATTTTGTAGGTGTGACCTTGGAGTGGGCCTCAGGTAGAATTCTTCAAGTTGGCTCAAATGGTGTTATTTGCATTAACACTTTGACCATCAGCTTTAACAGTGGATTGCCAGCTCGAATAATGAAGCCTTCATATTTTGCACCAGACAATGACTCCAAAACTGTATCATCAATAAAAGCTTCAAGATTGTCTTGGGGAACAGTATAGTGTACCTCCTGAGGTTGTCATTGGGGAGACGGGTGAGGTGCCAATATCTCCTCGGGGGCAAGAGGGTTAGTGGGAAAATCTATCTATTGAGAGGAGTGAGAGTAAAAAAGATGCAATTGGCCTAAGACTTGTTAGTAGGTGGGGCATTAGGATAGGGATTAAGTAGTTTACTAGCGATATTAGAATATACAGGGTAAGTGGAGATGGAAGATGAAGATGGTGCCTCTTCCTGACCATGAGTTGAGCTGGGGGGTGGGTGGCTAGGTTTGTGAGATTTCATAAACTCTTGAAGGTCAGGGATATCTTCAGGATTTATGTTAGGATATTCAATATGGGTAGCATCAAAAGTGTAAAGTACACTGGTTAACATGGATTCTAAGTGTTTGTAGATATTAGAGTATAGTTTCAAAATTCCAAAAGGGTGACATAAAGAACACTCACATAAGTTTAAATACTGGTGAGTATTGTAGACTTCAAGCCACCCATGGCTTATAATCCATTGATAACTTTGTGCTACCACCTCGTAGTTGGCCAGTGTCTCGGGAATATCATCTAGAACAAACAAGTCTAATTTGTTGACACTGTTGTCTAAAATTTTAGAGTTTTTTAGTACCCGAACCAACTACGAAGGTTTAACACAATAGGATGTAATGGATAAAAGTAGATATCTTGTGGACTAGTTAATACTATATCTCCTCGCAAAATTCCCATTATAATAGTGGGGTCAGCATCCCACTCAGTATTATGCTTAATGAGGGTTAGTTCACCTAGGCCTAGTCCTCAGACAAATTTATATCGTATTGAAGTAAGGAGAAGGTTAGTGTAGACAAAAATAGAGTAAGAGTTTGAGGAGGGTCCCGAGGGGTTACTGGCAACAACTGACCTATCTCTGAAGCTTGCTCAAGGAGTAGGCGCATGTCATCCATAGGCTTGCTCAAGGAGTAGGCGCATGTCATCCGTAGGCTTGCCATTGACTTTGATCATGTATTGCCAATTGGCATTCCAACTCTTATAGATGGGAGTCATTGGTGCTAAGGAGGTTTGATATGGCGGTTTCATAGACCATCCTTGCAGCATCTAGCTTCTCGAAGCGTCGCGTTGCTTCCTCCTGGGCATGTCTAGAGGTAACCTCTCTTTCTTGAGCTTCTGTGATTCTCTGAAGTCTTTCGGTAGCCAGGCCTTTGACTATCGTGTAACTGCTGGGTGACTTGTGCCATTGCCTCTTGGGGTGCTATCACCATTCTTTGCATCTCAACTTGATTGGAACTAATGGCATCATTAAGGGTTCTCACTTTCTCTGCATGTGCTTTGTTCGTTTGTTCTCTTTCTTGTTGTTTGTAAGTGAGTAGCCCTGCTCTCTGCTTCCTTCAGACTTGAGGATAACTACTGGATTTGGCTTCGTAGCTCTTCTTCTTTGGCCATGGACATGTGCTAGAGCTCTTGTACTTGCCGAGCATGAATAGTTGTGAGCTCGTGGTTGTGGTGGGTAACCTCCTTCTAAAGTTTCTCCTTAGCTTGTTCCAGCTTTGTCTTAAGGTCCGTCTTTTACCTATATCCAGTGGCACTGCTGGATCTTGCACTTGGGGGTGATGTTGCTATCTCAAGTTCTTGTGATTCTTCAGCCGGTAGTGGGATTGATGCGGCTATCACTGGCTCTATCTTCGTTAGTGTGTCCGCCATGGTAGAATCCTTAAGCGGGGACAAGTTTTTGAATATAAGTTATGCTGGGCTCTAAGGCAGGGACAGGTTTTTGAATATAAGTTATGCTGGGCTCTAAGGCGGAGTGATCTGCTGCGTTTGCTCTTGAGTGGCATGACTGGCAGTGGCTTCTTGCAGTGTTAGTACTTCTTGGTATAATCTAATTTCTTGTGCTAGCTCGGCCTCTATCTTTTGTGATTCTTCAACCACATCAGGAATGATGCTCCTCATCTTCCTTTCTGTTTTCTTCTTCCTCCCTTCCTTTATTTCCTTCATTATGGCTTGTGTTTCTATAGGACAGCTTGGCCCTCTTGCATCTCTGCAGTTGTCAACGCTTGTTGCTTTGGCAGTAATGCTAACTGCATCTTCTATTCTAGTTCGGGTTCTAGAAGAGGCCTTTTGCCACATGGTTTAGGACCTCTGTCAGTAGGTAGGGGTTGCATATCTTGGACTGATGGGCCTTGAGGTAGTTTCCCATCTCCCAATGTATGTAGTACACCCAGTCCTCTTCCTTCTCTTCATGGACTTTTGCAATTCTGTTTGTGGGACCCTGTTGTAGCGGGCCACTGGCTTCATCTGCATGATCAACGACATCGATTTGCATGCCTTCTCCGTGGCCTCATCTCGGATATTCTCATATTATGCCCCATTGGAGTTATATGAGCTCTACTTCTTCAGCATAGCATCCAAGGGCATCTTCTCAAAGGCATGGGCATGTACCTTGGCTGGTGGTGGGAGCTACATAGCTTCATGGATTAGTTCTTCTGTGATTAGGACCTACTCTATTGTGCCATCGGCCTTCGTGAGACTATGCCCCGCTTGGTAGCTTTCTCATAAGTCTTAATGTACTCAGCAAAAAGCTCCATGTCGATGTTCTTGGAAAGAATATGTGCCATTCTGCCTAGGCCCACTTTCTCCAGCTTTTCTTTTACTTTTGCCTCTTCCAGGATTTAGAGGCACTCCGGGATGTGATACAGCGACACCTTTCCATGGGCCGTATGGATCTCCTTTATGATGATGGCCCCATGAAAGACTTGGGCATATGGGCCCAAGTAGTTCATCTTTGGTCCTCGTGTAAGTTTCTTCTTCTGACTCATCGGGGAGCCTATAGCACTGGCCTGGGTTAGTGCAGGGGTTTTTATGGCTTTGGGGTCTGAGGAGGTAGACATCTATATGGAAATAAAATGAGTCTCCAGACTAGTGGGGTAGGTACCACTCCTTTTCTTTTCTTTTTTTTATTATGGTTAATCGAGATAAGAAGTGTGTTACTGGTGAGAGAAATAACAAGGTGTGTTAATTGAACAGGTCAATTATGTAGCATGAAGGTGCAGGTTTTTGGTAGTTCCGTGAAACTGTAGGTCGTGATGAGGAGGGATCCCGTGAGACGGATTTCTGTGAGACTTAGAGACGTGAGAATTAAAAGCATGAAAAGGATTTTCGTGAGATGGAATCCCATGAGAGTTAGAGATGTGAGAGTTAAAGGCGTGAAAGGGGTTTCCATAAGTCGGAATCCTATGAGAGTTAGAGACGTGAGAGTTAAAGGCGTGAAAGGGATTTCCGTGAAAGGGATTTTTGTGAAACGAAATCCTGTGATGAGAATTAGAGATGCGAGAGTTAAAGGCGTGAAAGGGATTTCTGTGAAATAGAATCATATGAGTTTTTTGGAAGCGTGAAAGGGATTTCCGTGAGACGGAATCCCGTGAGTTTTTTGGAAGCATGAAACTAGAGGTTCTGCTCCATGAAGTTGCAGGTTTTTAATAATTTTGTGAAACTGTAGTTTCTTGGCAGTTTCGTGAAACTCGTTTTTATGGTGTTTACGTTTTTATGTGTTTGTTATTCTCTCAAAGACTCAATTAGTGCAAGTGATGAGTTCGTAAGTGGAGTTTAGAAAAACACGAAAATTGTGTGATGCATATGATTTTAAGGTGCACGACATTGGGTGATCATAATCAAAATATAAAAGAGGATAAAAAGGAAAAAAGAATAAGAAAAGAAATCAATGAAGGGTCCAAGCTGCCACCTTAATGTGTAAATGTCGATTAGAGTTGGAGGAAGCGGGGAATGTGATGCAAGATCGACTGCGGGAGCTCACAATGGAAGGCGATTTGCGTTGGAGCACACGATGCAAAAGAACAAAAAAAGGAAAGATTTTGAATTTATAGCGCAGCCGTCGGATTGGGTGGTTGCCTTAATGAAGAATGCCATGTGCCATCTTGTGATTAGCGCATGAGAAGTAACCGTTTCACGACGTGAAGCATTTTGGACCAGTTCATGACATGAACTGTTTTGAATTGGTTCACAGCGTGAACTTTTCAGGATCATGAGTGTGCAAGATTGATACCTTCTATTTCTCTTCATGCTCAGTCATTCAAAAATGCATTAAATGAGTGAATGATACCCAGTTTTACCTTGTATCTATTGTGTGACAAATGGATGCCTTCATCTTTTATTGCCATGAAAACCAAGGTAACATCTTAACACTTTTGGGTAGGTGTTGTTGTGCAGGCATTTTAGCTCCATGTGGGAGTGTTTGATTCTTCCTTCCACCCAACTGAACAATGTTATTACTGGGTCCTGTGTGGCTGGGGGCTTTTATCCATGTCACTTTGCTGAACTTCTTTATTTCTTTCCTTAGGGTCCTTGTCCAGTTCCTTGATCAAAGTGGTTATTGATATTGCTTTAGCAACACTCAACCCATCTTTTTGAGTTGTCTTCTTCCTCCATACCAATGTTTGTGCAGTTTGAGCATTGGTTTTAGTTGGGAGTTGGTGCCGCATGCTTTTACTACCCTTTCCTTTGTATTCGGAGAGCAGTTGGTAATGGTGGCCACTAGGTGGGGTTTGGGCACCCACACTACCATATTGCCTTGGTAGTACCCTTGTGCCAGTAGTAAATCCTTTCAGACCCATTGCTTACGAATGCCTTGTGGGGTGTTGGTTTGTTGGAAGTACTGCCAACTTGCTTGTAAAGGCCATTTCTTATTTTTGGCCCCTTTTTTAATCCTTCTTATTGTTTTCGCATTAACCTCCTTCTCCTCCTTGTGAGGCTGGTTTCTAAGTTGAACCTTGGGCACCCATTGTTGTGTACCCTGTGACTTTGGATATTGTTTGTGTAGGGCTTGCGGAATTGATGTTTTTTTCCCTGATGAGTTGATGTCACCGTGCTTGGTGTTGCTATCTCTTCAATCATGGCCTGTTTCCCTGGGTTTGTCAGGCTCCATAAGGGTATGGACATGACATTGTCGCCCCCATTCAGCAGTGTTGTCCTCTTCTTCAATTGGATATTACATTTGCTGGTGTAAATCCAGGATCGTCCTAGGATCATTTCCTCTTCCAACCTGCAGGCATGACAAACACCTTTCCAAAAAAGGAATTATTTCTGATAGAAATGTTAACACTTAAAAATCCCTCATCTCTTGTAGTTATTAAGTGCACACTGCGTACTTGTGCATTGGTGGGTTTAAGGTGTGGTCTGTCTAAGGCTACCCATGTCTCTTATGAGATCAAGTTATGACTTGATCCTGTATCTATTAGTGTAATGCTCGTTGCATGGCATTTAGCCGTAGTAGAGAGTTCCACCCCGAGTCATGCTAACTCAATGTTTAGTTCCTCTTCGCCCAGGAGAGTCAAGGAAGCTATGTTCACGTGTAACATTCTCTTCTGGAGTAATTGTTTAGCTTTGGCCTCCCTTGCCTTAGCCTCTTCTTGAGCCTGCTGGATTTTTTCCTTTGCGAGCTGTTTTTGTTGTTTTAAGAGATATGCAAGAGCATCTCTTAGGTCAGTGGTCCAAAATATTTTTTGAGTTTGCTTCCATTGACGCAACCCTCCATCTGTACGCCGTCAATTGTCTCAATTCTAACCGATCCCTGAGGTGTGATCTCAAACACTCGAAAGGATCCTAGGCCTTTGTATTTGAGTTTCTTTTTCCTAGTGCTTCCTACACCATACATAAGGACAAGGTCCCCCGTTTCCAGTTCTTTTTGTTTCAAGTTTTTGTCAAACCAATGCTTTCTGTGTAGTTTCTCGACCATGATTCCATGCAATGTAATTAGTCTAGTCTCATCAAGCTTCTCGAAATCGATTAGCCTTTCAGCTGATGCATTCTTCATTAGACGTTCTTGCATTGCAATCCTTAAGCTCAAAACTAGGTATTCTATAGGCATTACTGTCTTAACACCATAAGCTAGGTGGAAGGGAGTGTATCCTGTCGCTACCTTATATGATGTTCGGTATGCCCATAGGGTCACCTGTCAGCTTATGCTCCCATTCCGTTCGACTTGCTTCCAAGATTTTTGTCAAGATAGTACACAAAATTTTGTTTATACTCTCTGCTTGACCATTAGCATGTGGATAATAAGGTGGTGATTTTCGATGGATTACTAAGAATCCCGCAAGTAAATAATCAATCACCTCATTAATAAAATGTGAGCCGCGATCACTAACTAATTCTAATGGGCAGCTGAATCTCAAGATAATTTTCCTATATAAGAATTTTGTTGTTCGTACATTAGCTCGCTTCGAGGCTCTGGCTTCTACCCATTTGGTGAAAAAGTCCATGGCCACGACTTGTGATGGATGTGCCGCCGCTGGACTAATAGATCCAACAAAATCTACCCCCCATTTTTTGAAGGGTTGTCTTACAATAATAGGGGTGAGTGGCATCTTGTCCCTTTGTTGTGGGATAGCAAATCGCTGACATTCTTCGCACTTTTTGACAAATACTATGGCATCTCTGAACAACGTAGGCCACCATAATCCTGCTTGAAGTACCTTGCAAGCCGTGATCTCTCGAGCAAAATGCCCTTCTACTATCCATAAATGAGCTTCATCCAATATCGTGTCAAAGTCATCTTCTCTCACACATCTTCTTATTAGGACATTGTCTTTACCTAGCTTATATAGTTCTCCCAACTAGATAATCAGATATGTCTTCGCTCCATTCGGGTACCATGTCCAGTTTGAACAAATAAGCATCCGAGAGGTCATCATCAACACCAGTTTGCCGGTTTCCCATTTGGAACTCTTAACATATGATCGGCTAACACATTCTATGTCCCTTTCCTTACCGTAACTGTAAAGTCAAATTCCAACCAGCGTGTGATTCTTCCCGTGGGGTGCAAGGCTTATTCACCAAGTATAATAAGGCTTGATGGTCCACGAAGAATACAAATTTGTTGGCCAATAGGTAATGTCGATACTTCTACATAGCGTAAACCATGGCCAATCCTTCTCTCTCTGTGGTGGTGTAATTCACCTCTGGATCATTCAATTGACGATTAGCGAAGCAGATTGGATGGTCCAATTTGAACTCACCGGGCTGGGCTAGTACGCATCCAATAGCCAAGTTTGATACATCAATATGCACATGAAATATGAGGTCCCAATTGGGGGGTTGTAGAATTGGCGCGCTAGCCAATGCCTGCTTCAATCGATCATATACTTTCTGGCATTTCTCAGTCCATTCAAAGACAATGAGTAGCTTGTACAATGGCCTGGTGATTTCAACATAGAAAATTATAATGGCCTGGTGATTTCAACATAGAAAATTATAAAGCGGTGGTAATACCCAATGTGGCCCATAAATCTTTGCACACCTTTGTAATTAGTGGGTGGTGGCAGTTCCAATATCAACTTGACCTTGCTATCATCCGTGGATATACTGTTCTTTGAGATAATGTGTCCCAATATCACACCATGTTTGACCCAAAATTGGCACTTTAAAGGGTTTAGGAATATACGATATAATCGACATCACCCGAACACCTTCCTTAAGCAAGCCAAAAGGTCATCAATGAATACCTCCAACAACTTCCCATTGAAAGTGTGCACACAGATCATCAATGAATACCTCCAACAACTTTTGCAAGTAGTCTTTGAAGGTTGTGCATATCAATCGTTGGAATATTGCTGGGGCATTGGTAAGACCGAGGGCATGACTTTGTATGTAAACTTCCCCCACATTTTATTAAAAGCTGTCTTATTATGGTCTTCTAGTGCTATTGACACCTAATTGTAGCCTGAAAATCCGTCCAAGAAGCTGTAAGCTTTCTTCACTATTAGCCACTCTCTCCAAAACATGTTCCGTATAGGGTAATGGATAATGGTCTTTCCTAGTAGCTACATTGATCTTTTTAAGATCAACATATACTCTAAGTTTCCCATTCTTTTTTGGCACTATTTTACGATTGGTGACAACCAATCCGTGTGTTATATCTCATAGATGAAATCCGCAGCAGCACAATGAGTTTATCTATTTTCTCCTTTACGATTGTCACTCATTTAGTATGGTTTTTGCCTGGTTAGTCTTGATCCTTCCATGATTGGAATCGTATGTTGCACTACCTCAAGTGGTACACCCTTCATCTCCTTGTAATTCTAGGTGAAACAGTCCTTAAATTTCTTAAGGAGGGCAACGAGCTCATCTTCTTCAGTTAAAGTCAAGTCCTTAGCAATATATATGGGTCTGGCTTCCTCCCTTGGTCCCGCAATATCAACTTCCTTGACTTCAGCCGGCGGGCCATCGTATGATGTGGACATCCCATCCTCCTTAACCCTTGTTGCCGTCAGTCAGACCACTTTCCGTTTGTCAACAGTGTAGGTTTTGAAGTGGTCTCATACTGAGAGCAAGTC
This sequence comes from Cibotium barometz, assembly GCF_041138505.1. Classification (NCBI taxonomy): domain Eukaryota; kingdom Viridiplantae; phylum Streptophyta; class Polypodiopsida; order Cyatheales; family Cibotiaceae; genus Cibotium; species Cibotium barometz. The sequence goes on along the minus strand of NC_141054.1, from coordinate 2,061,681 downwards.
TGGTTTATCCTCATTCTCAATTTTTATTTTAGCCATGACTTTTCTAGCCTCACGCTCGGCTTCTGCCAAAGCTTTGTTCCATTTTCGATGCCCAGCTTTCGTAAGCTTAGGTGTTTCTAGCTCTTGAAGGGTGACTTTCTCCTTATGTTTTCCCTCCAATGATATCTTAATTTCTCACCCCAATCCTTAGAAAACTCATCGTGTACCTTAGTGGCTTCAAGGTATCTCAGCCAGTGGCCGCCGTGGGTTTTCTTCGTAATAGGGAATTTCGTCAGGCAATATACCGTTTCCCTTTTTGCCATCTTCTGAGGCGTTGAGCATTGGTACGGCCTTATGTTACAGTACCTTCTATGCTGCTAGAGGCCTTCTCTTTTGATTCTTCATCAGTGGTTTGCCAATTAACCATACAGATAGAGATCGTAGGGACAGTTCCAGATTCCATATATTGGGTCCCCCTGGGTTGCATCACATCTATGGTAGGCTAGTACATGCATCCAATTTTCACTGAATTTCGGAGGAGGAAGTGATGCATACACTTCCGTTTCCTCTTCTTCCTTATAATTTTCCACCGTGGGCTAGTATTATTGTACAGTTGTGGTCTGCTCCGTTTGTGACCGAATCATTACCGAACAGTTGCCCTTCCATGGGGTGTGCTCTCCATGTTCTCAGATCTATCTTTAAAATTTGTGAGCCCCTATGCACACACACATGATCTAATGCCCAATCATTTACCAATTTGGACTCCCTCATGAAGGGTCTCCCCAATATTATGCCATATGAGTCAGGTTGGCACAAGAAGGCCATTACCACAAATGTATGATGGTAGTAGCGAAACGTAAAGAGTTTGAGTTTCACATTCTCCAAAAGTCCAATGGGTCTTGAAGATGTTTCGTCTTCCATTTTGTTAGATCTGCTCTTTTTAGATCAGGTTTTCCCCCAGTTTTCCCAGCAACGTTTTGTGATGATGCTAACCCCCGCCCCACCATATCGCCAGTGCTTTGGTACCCGCCACCAATGATGAATCGGGACTGTAGCATTTGTGTCATCACTTTCGTAATAACATCCCAATTGATTAATTGGTATCTTGACGACTCGGGTTTCCCTTGTGTGTTTTAGGGTTCTTTCTACCAGAGGTGATAGAACCTCCTCTGTAGTTTCTATTTCTTCTGGAATTAGAGTAGGTACGTCCAATTCTCTTTCCCTTGTTGGCTTGTTTCTTGGATACATTGTATCCCTGGCCCGTACGGTTAGCCCTTAGCTTTGGCTTCATGAAGCTATTGACATTCTTCTACTAAGGCCTTGGCGTCTTCAAGCTTCCTTATCTCCTCTTCGGCATTTGGGTACTCACCAACTCCTTTAGGGGTTGATGGTCTCTCCCTTTGCTCCTCTAGGTTAGGCTCTTTGTGGTTGATCGCTTGATCCCCTTCTTCTCTCAATTGGGTGGATCTGGTTCGATCGTATCTTCTTCAAATCCATCTTGGATTGTGACCTTGGTGTCACCCTTACCCACTTTTTCACTCTTCTCCTACGGCCAGTTCTGGAAATGGTCGCATCTACTCGGTTCTTCCCCTTGTCTCCCAATTGGGCTTGGGCTCTGTGAGGACATTGAGTGGTGTGATATTTCCAGGCTGCACACTAATGGTTCGGATGGTGGCCTGATTAGAAGTGGAAGTCAAACCACTTGCGTGGTATGGACAATCCTTGATCAAATGATCAATACCACATTTAGTACAAGTGAGTACTGGCATGTCATTGGGCAAAGTAGTCAATTGTTGGGGTTGGTGCGTATGAATCACATTCTTGTTTGGGCACTCAACGATTTGATGCAGCCCTCCATAACCAAAACATTGTAGCGGTTCTCTCCTCATGTTCGAGTTCATGTCCTTACCCTTCCACTGTACTGTGGTTTTAAACACAGGTACTTGCATGTTATTCTATAGGACATAGAATTCAGGTGTGACCTCCACAGCTTCCTCATAGTACTCTCTGCTAATTTTACTTCACGTACCATATCAATATCTTTTGATGGCTCTTCAATCAAGAATTGGTTGATTTTAGCCTGTGGTGGTTATGGTGGTAGAACAGGTGGTGGTAGAAGTGAAGTTTCATGTGCCCGGAACATCCCCTTAAGCAAAGAGGAAGAGTTGGGTTGGTGGGGCTGCAGCTGCAGTGATTTGTCAAGGTGGTGCTGGTAAAGCCAAGGGAGCTCTAGGGGCCAGCAGCTGTGCAACTATTTGGAACCTTGGATATCTGCACATTGAAATGTCATGATTCCCTAATTTTACACAGTGTGTACAATAGAGTAGTCTTGCTCTTAATTGTGGACATTTGGTGGTAGTGTGATTCAATCAGCACATGGAGCACCACACCAATTCCCTAACGGGGGTAAAGATGGTTATGCCCATGCCCAGATGTTTCTCTTCCCTCCTTTACCTTCAATTTCTCTAGTATTGCGTTACTGAGCTCGTCCATAGTCATGTTTCCGACTTGCTTGCTCCGAGTTCCAATCTCTTGGGGTGGTAACTCGAAATACGACATCTTTCGGTTGTGGCAATTCTAGCATATTAACTTCATATTCGATTGCCAGTTTGTAACATGCATCTAGAGTGGTTGGTCGGCGGGCTAGTACCAGATAATCATGCATCTTGTGGTCTCTAACTCCTCTTCGGAAGCAAGGCAATAACTGATTGTCAATTAACCTCTCCCGTAGTTTACACCTTGAATTTAAGTGCTTAAGTCGAGACACATAGTCTCTCATCGACTCCATTTCCTTTTGTTTGATATTGTGTGCAGTTGTGCCACAGGGCTCCATCTGTCACACCACTTCTAGCAAAGCTGGGCGGGCACAAACACATTCTTGAGTCGTGTGAAGTTAACCTTATCCTCCTCGGGTTTGAGGGTTCTGAAACACTGATGCGCTTTCCCTTCTACGGTCAGTGAGAAAGCATGAATCATTGTCACATCACTGACGAGCCTACAGGTTTCGAATGTGGATTCAAAAATCTCTGCATATTGAATAGGATCCCCGTCCCCAGAGAATTTTTGGACGAGCTTGGAAATGATGTGTGGCTTCATCTGGGAGAGTCAGGATTCTAGAGCAGTGCCTAGTTCCCTGACCATTCCTCGGCCCATTTTTGTGGCCATATTCAACAGATTCGTCCTTGTGGCTGCATTAAGATCAATGGTTGGATCCACCCTTGGTCTTTAAGGAATTGCTCCCCCCTACCTAGACCTCGTCCTCTTCCTGTGTTGGATCTTCTAGGTATCTCCGGTCCATGGGATGGTCCTGTCATCACTGCACCCCTTGGAGTGGCTCATCATTAATTGCCTCTGTACGCCTTTGTAGAATTAAAAGTTCCATGTCCTGTATAGGAACGTAGGATGATTGATCATTTTCTCAATGTCCTTTTTGGTGTACAGACGGTCCTCCACTTCAATTGCCGATCTTGCTAGATTATGCTCTTCTTCTAGGGTTACAAACCCTTCCTCAGCTCTAGGCTCTTCATTTATGCGTTCTAAGTTTGGAATTTCTCCCTCACTTCTTCCCATAACTAATTCCAGCTCCTTACCCCGTGATTGGATTAAGTTTAAACCTCCCATCTCCTTTTGTCAGCTCTCGCCCTTCGAGCATCGAGCTCTTGTTTCCTTAAGCTCAACTCTCGTAGAGCTGTTGTTCCACCTCGATCCTTTTTAGATCTAATTCTACTTCCTTTGAGGTTGGGAAGAATAATTAACCCGTCCTGGCCACACTTTCCATGTCTCGTCTCATTCGGGGGGTGTCGGTGTTCGACAGCCTTGAATTTGAAGTTTGGATGGGCACTTCTTGCCTTCTTGGACCAAGTCAAGAGCTGGTTGACCGACCCATGTCTGCAGATTGCGCTTCTTTATCATGACTGGTTGGAAGACCAAAAAATCCTCAGGCAATTTCAATGATACCACTGGATCTGGTTGGGGAGGGTGGTTTCTTCTTTTCCCCAAATCCAGAGTACCTCAGCTCTTCTTCCATGGATTCTTCACTACTAGTTTCAACGGTGGTCAGATTCCTTACGACACTCAAGTGAGTGCTTACTGAGTGGCCTAAACCCACACTTTTTGATAGGAAGGTCTTGGGTGATTTGATGCACTATCGCCAGGTATAAGATCGTCTCTCTGATGATCTTTCCAGACCGTAAGTGCATGTATGTATGATTTGATAGGCTATTTTGCTTTCCCAATTAAGTTTTGATAAGATTCTGTCGACATATTTCTGAGGCTGTGAGATTGCAGAGAATAATTCATGGCATGAAGTGTTACAAAATAGTTCACGTCGAACGATTTTTTGCACTTTCACGTATTTAAAAAATTTTGCTCTTGGGATCAGAATTCCACGTTACCTTGTTATGGGTGTCAATCTTTTCAAGACCTCCTTAGCCTTAACCTGACTATACCAAGATCGTGAGTTGGATTTGATTAAGGCGTGAGTTTGCAGAAAAATTTCACGCCGTGTGAAGGTTCAAAAAATGGTTCACGTCGTGAACGATTTGGTTCACGATGTGAAAAGTTGTGAAATAGTTTACGTCGTGAACGATTTTTTGCACGTTCACAATTCTTAATTTTGTCAAACCTTGTGGCGTCAGAGGTGTCAACATAAGGCTACCTATTTTTGGCAAGGTAATCCCATGAATTGCAGCGTTAATCATAGCGCTGATGTCGAGAGTGATTCACAGCATGAAGTTGTAGAAAACGGTTCACGATGTGAACATTTTCTTGCAGTTTCACATGGGAACTTCCCACGTCAACTAATGTGATTCTGGGTGCAAAATACTTATCCAACAGTTTCCAAAATGATTGTGCCACGTCTAAGGAGTGGAATACAAGTTCAAGGCACATTCAATGGCTCCTTATTTTTTCAATTTTGTGAATTTTTAAAAAAAGAAGAAAAACAGAACGCCAACTTGCTCGTTCACATTGATGATTCCAGTGATGCAAATATCAAAATTAACTAGAAAAAATAGTGAAGCTCTATTCTAAGACCACTCCACCACACACATATACAACAAACACAACCAATTTCTCACGATTTTTTACTTCCACACAAATCTTATCCAAGAGGAAGGAAGAAACAAAGGTATTTCCCAACGGCGCCAAAAATGTTATGGGCTACCACACCTCCAAGAGGGAACTCAATGTATTCACCTAAAGGAAGAGCAATAAAACACAACTGTCGTAGGGCACTTATCAATGCTTTGAACTTGATCCCTTGAGGCCTCCAAACTCACATGTTAAGCTCCAAACCTCCAAGCTCCACCTCCACGCTGTCACCGTAGAGTCGCTCACACCTTCACATAAGGCAATCACTCTCTCTCACTCTCCCACACAAGCATGAATCATACAAGCATAGAAGAGGCACAAATACTAGAATGCTCTCTCTCAATCTCTCTTAAGACACAAAGAAGAGCTCTCAAAGGGTGATTGTGTCTTTTCATTTATGAGAAAATGCCTTATATACATTTGGCCCTTATTCACACTTGGGCACCCAAAACTTACTTAACTAAGGCCTTGGGTGGCCAATATCTCATAATGTACAACTTTTATAGTGCCTTTTCATGACACTTATTAATGTCCTCAATTGGAGGAGCATACTTCTTAATCCAAAATGGGATTAACATAGATACACTTTCTTTTAGAGTGAGATTAACACCAATCACTCTTCTAGATTTTTAGCACATGAGAATGGATATAAATAGGCAAAATTCCACTCACCACACCTATGTTAATTTTTAATCAACTTTATTGTTTTTACATAATTAAGTTTTTTAAGGTATGAAAAACTACATATTTTTTTCACAGGCGTGGATGTCTAGAGTTTTTCATAGTGATAAATCCATATTATAAATTATGGTTTGTTAATGTAGGAAGTATGTATTATACTCCAATATAGATAAGGTCTTGAGTTTTTCATGACGTGAAAATTGCTTGGTTTTCACATCTTGGAAAACTATGTATACTTGAATTATTTTTTGAGGCTTTTTTTTAATGCACACTATTGTCCTTTGATGTTTAATGATGTTTTATGTCTCATATATTTCCTTAATCAAAATATTTTAGAGAGAGAGAGAGAGAGAGAGAGAGAGAGAGAGAGAGAGAGAGAGAGAGAGAGTTAAGCCAAAACCCTTTAAAAATTTGCATACAAAAACACAAAGCCCAAAATAATTTTACAATGCATATGATACATAATTTTACAATATTGTACATTACCTATTATGCTATAATCTACAACTTAAATCCATAAATAGCCCTAGATGTATACACATTCTATGGCACACATGGACAAAATTTAAATACATAGAAAGATAAACTCTAATCACACTTTCAAAACCATTATAAAGTTTTATGTACTTACAAATTTGGATAAAAAGAAAAATGTGAAGAGTTTGCTTATCAACCACCATGCAAGAGTCCAAACAAGCACTTCATGTCTCACATGGAAAAGATAAAAAGGAGAAGACTAGATGGATAGACAAGAGACAAAAAAAACCCCAACATGACATGTGCACAAACATCAAACAAATTGACAAAATAGACTCCTTACATGCCCACAACGTGTGATTTAGTTGGTCTAATATTATCATTCTATGTAAATGTTATTTGTTAGCAAATATTGTTATCGATTAAAAAATACATATAAATCAATCAATTTGAATACCGCGGTGATATAGTGAGAAATCTAATAACATGATAGCATAGTGCATATTGGAAATGGGTGTAAGAACTACCACACATCCAAGTGTACCATAGTTGATGGACATGTTTGAATCCATGTAGCAGTATTATGGCATCAATTGAAGCAAGTCAAGATTGATGCTATAGATGCATTTTAAGGGGGCTGCCAAATGTGCTCTCTCCATTGCATGTCCAACATGAGTAGTAATACATAAAGTCTAGGCGAAAAATAAAGCTCATTGATTTAAAATATACAAACAAATGCCCCTCCATTGCATGTCCAATATTGGTCATAATATAGTAAGTCAAGGGAAAAAATAAGGTTCATTAAAGTAGAACATATGAACGTCACAAACATGGTCAATGGAGACAATGTCATGTTCATAAAGAGTTAAATCTTTTAAATAATCATGAATGAAACATGTGCATATGCCCTGAGCATAATAAAAATAAAGACTTTAAGGACTAGTGACTATGAGGAGCAATAAAATATTGAATACTAGAGAGGACTCATATCAATGTGAGCAAGAGATGCGAAGGTGATGTTGAAGTTTTAACTGTAATAAAAGAGAAACACGATCATATCAATGACCTTATTGAACTCTTTAGAATGAATCACTAGTAGGCAAATTTAGGAGGTGGTTATTCATACACGTGTGTGGCACACATATTTAGTGGTTTAGCATCTGATCAAGAAAAATGATTTTTTCATCACTAATAAGAAAATTCTCATGAGTGGCTCAATAAAGGAATTGTCTACACCTTTTCACACCAAGGTAACATTAGAAAGTGTAAGTAGAGGAATGGGAAAAGTAAGAAGGACTTTAAAAAACGTCATGACTATCCTATTAACCACACAAAGGAAGTACTTGTATCTTAATGTATAAGTGGGTGCTTAGAAACTTCAATTTTTAGTGCATTCTACCACTTATGGCTCAAAAATTATTGTGGCCAACACTATATTAATCTATTTGTTCTTCTATAATGGGCTTGCGCTAAATAACAATACTTGTAGGCCACTCATTTAATGATCTCGAATTTGTGTTTGCTTTTTAAATTCTAGCCACATGGAATATCTACATTAAACTCATGAGATGGATAAAATGCAACATAAAAGGTTAACAAGTGCTTTGAGACAATACACAACTGTAAAATGAGGCCATATTCGAAGCACATGCCACATTATCATTGATGGCAAAGGTATGTGTAGAAGATTATGCATACCATGTGGCAAGGGATCAAAATGGAGTCATTTCTATGAAAGATGGTTGTTGTCAAAACACGTGTATTATTGTGTAAATGGTATTTGAGGCCATGTCCAAAGAGTATGATAGGGGTGTTGGAGTGGATGAGGACATATGGTGTCCACTTTGTTTGAGGCAGAGGTTTTGCATATTAATAGAATGGAGCATAAGGGGCATAAAAGCAACCTAATGAAACACAAGCAAAGCATGATTCTAGGCATTGCCCAGGTAAGCTTGGTCACTCCCAATAAGCGAGCCTTTGGAGATCTTTGGGTATTGTTGTGCTATAAGAAAGCGTTTCCTAGCCATTGAGGCATTCCAAACAAGTTGCCTTCTACATTTCTAGAGAGGCCATCAAAGAATATGCATTTGAAAGCTTAGTTTTTGTGGGCATTGTGTAGTAAGCAAGCATTCTTTGAGCATCTGAACCATCAACTTGTGGCATCCAAGGAGGTGCATGCATTATTTGAGGGTCAAAGAATATGCATTGAATATAGTTTAGCTTTGCTTGAATGAGGACTCTTGTTGGGAGTTATTAAAATGTGGGAGTTTTGATTTTGGTACTTGTTGGGAAATCCTTGTCTTTGGGCTTAAGATAGCTCTAATTATTGTGGGTTGAGTGGAAAAATGAGGGCCAGCTGGAAGTGTTTGGCTGCCAGCGAGGAACGGGGGCCCACACGTCATTTCCTAAGAGGCATGTGTGTCTTGCAGGCAAAAAGGCGAGAGTGCCTTCCTGCTTTTCTCTCATCTTATGGATGGATGGGATGAGCATCCAAAGAAGCTGCGTTGTTGTTGTTATTACTTCCCAAAACTTTGATGTGGCATGGCCAATTCCATATTCTCGTTCGTGCACGCTGTCCCCGTGCAGCTCGGGGGGCTTCTTGAGCTTTTCTCTAGGCAGGCTAGGCCTGTAGGCAAGCGCAATGGGGTTAAATAGGTTTCATTCAGAGGCATGCACTTTCATCAGAGATGTAGATCAGATCTCGGAAATGGGTTCTCTCGCTCTCTCTCTCTCTCTCTCTCTCAAAATGTATCAAACGCTCTGTAAAAAGCTCTGAGCCTCTGTGTGTTTCTGAGAAAGCTAGCTTTTATGTTCTGCACCCGAAGTACACAAGGCAGACACAAAAGAGAGTAGAGGAGACACCTATATATATGCAATGGCCGATAATGGGCGGCCTGGCCTCTTGCCTTTCTTCTTGGGCGACGACCAGTTCCAGCAGGCTGCATCCAACACGCTTCCCGAGCACCACTCTGCCCTGTCAGTGATGCAGCAGCTAGACCATAACTGGTTCCACGACAACATTCTCAAGCCGCGCGTTCGCTTGATGAGCCCCCTTTTGCCTTTTCTCACCCTCTCACCTTACCGGAGCATAGAGCTGATGGCGTCCCGTAACAACAAATGGGCCTCCTCCTCCTACTTCGACTCCAGACCCCGGGAAATGCCCCGCGCAAGAATCGAACCCTTGCCGCCCACTAGAGCAGCATCAATCAATAGGCCGTCGCCCAAGGATCCTCTAAAGGGCAGCAGGAACCCTCTGCAACCTGGCCACAGACCCCGCCAGGAGCCCCAAAACTCCCGCCCACTTGTAGCCAGACGGCAGATTTGCTCTAGCCCACTCGCTGACACGGTTCTCACTCCTCCTGGCGCATTGCAAGCATGGATCGTCAAGGACCTCCAAGCCCTCAAGGTAATTTTTCTTCTACAACACTTTTCACGTACATGCATGTGCACACTCGTTCCAAAGCTCTCCTCTAATTCAGGGGGTTCCCAAGAAAAAGCTTTTAGTCGCACTAGGGGTTTTCAAGACGAATATATGCATCAATGACTGGCCATAGCTTGCTTATCACAAACGATTCTTATGAATTACATCATACGTTGGCCAGAGCAATGGAGATTGCCTCAAAACTGCAGAATTTTGAACTCTCTTTTGCTCACTGGAAAACCATCTCTTGTTGCTGCCCCAGCACTTGGCGTTGTCGCATCCTTGTGGATGTATGGTTGTGCCTACACACACAGGTTGTCTTTATTGTATAACTGAGTTCACCTAGCACCGTTCATCCTGACTTCTCATGACCACAATGCAATTTTTATTCCATGAATAATGTGTGCCCCCCCCCCCCCCCCCCTCTCTCTCACGATCACACACACACAGACACACGTACTTGTCTTCTAATTTTGTTTGTCCCTTTTCTGGGCTTTTTTGATTGATGTTATATTGACAGGGAATTCAAGTTGTGCAGAATTCACACACACCAAAACTTGAGTCAATCAAGACCGGGAAGCAGTTAAGGGTTTCTCTGGTTAATGCACAGCCTCAGCCTCAACCTCAGCCTCCACCAGGAGAGCTTGAAACAAAATGGGCTAAGAAGGACCAGAGGAGCTCCAAGAGTATGACAGCCCTTGAATTTGATGAGCTCCAGGGTTTCATGGATCTAGGCTTTCATTTTGGCCAGGACGACCTCACTCCTCGTATAGTGAACTTGTTCCCCGCATTGAAACACAAGCTTGGCAAAGTTGGTGAAGATGGGAGAAGCCCTAGAGCCTCATTTACTAAGCCCAAACAGGGTCCTCCTGAGGCTTGGTTGGTACGAAAATCCACCTCACCCTTTCGCCGCCAGCAAATTCCGGCCACAAGTGAAGACATGAAAGAGCACCTGAAGTTTTGGGCACGTGCAGTCGCATCAACAGTGCGCCAGGAATGCTAGTGGCTCATGGAGTAGGTTCTGCTATGAATTTTGTTTTTTAGCCAGTGTTGTGACTTGAAGGTAGTAAAGGGCATGCTGAAAACTCTTTCATCTTGTGTCCTCCAGCAGAAGAAGCTCTTACGCTGTGTTTAAGGTGTACTGTGTTTTTGGTTATCAATCTGCAAGAGCAAAGACGTGGAAAGGAGCAGCCTTGAGTCTGCAACTGGGCAGATGGAGCGGGTACAAACGACCAGATCTTATGTGATGCCACTTATATACACAAGGATAATTCTGTAAGGTTGAACATTGGCCAGTCAGAGGGTAACTTGAGATATCCAGAGATCAGAATCTTCTACAAAAAAGATATGCTTTACTGAAGTCTTTCATGGAACAGAGCAGCAAAGTATTTTGAAGCCAGTGTACATGCAGCTTTTTGTGAAGGACTCAACTGTTGTTGATAGTCAACTTGCAAAGCCTATCCTTGTATGTTTTTTAGAGTTATGTTTACCAGGTAAAGAAACCTCTGAAGTAACAGAACTCGTGTTCTTTGTGGCTGTGTACGTGTGTTTTAAGCTAACTTTCTAGGTTAATTTTGCAGGTTCTGCATATGCGTATGGAGAAAGCCAGGAGGTTTGCGTGAAAATTGCACCTGCGAATGGAGGCTACGCCAGGCCTTCTAGCAGCCTGCAGAACGAGGATACAACTTTCCAGTGTGTTTTCTTTCAGATTCAATAAAGAGCTAGACTAGCAGGGCTACTGTAGCCATGTTTTGAATGGTCTGCTATACAACAAATTATCAAGGGCAAATGTTACACAGAGTAATCTATATACCTAAGAGGAGAAAAGCAATGCTTCAAATGAAGGATAAACACCAAGGGCTGGTATACCCAACAAAAATTAAGACTTTGAATGAAGGATAAATAGAGAGGTAGTATTTGACTGATTTACTCGGGCAAATATGAAGAGTTTTTGCTGTACTGATTTTCAATAATCTCAATGTGGTCCTTTTTAATTTACATCAGGGTTGTGTGACTGGTTAGAGCGGAGAGCTATTGTTTGGTGAAAGGTGGTGTTCTTGACCAAGGTGCCTTAAATGCATGCTATTGATTTCTTTAAGGATGGTGCTAAGGTCCTTAACCTGACAAAATATATGCAGAGCATCTAAGGGCCTCCCCGAGGTTTTTTCCTAGTGAAAGGGTCTTTGCATGGAAAGGAAATGGACCACTGAAGTTCGTGATGGTATAGCTTGGTCCTTGAAACCTCGTTAAGGTTTCGCATATCCAGTTGAAGCAGTGATGATGGAGTTGCCACTATCATATGGAACCTTTTGTTACATGGGTCACGTACATGCATTTATTGGCTGTGTGCTAGTTTGTTATGTATCTAGAGCTAATCCTCGGATTACCAAGCCTAATCCAGCAGGGTTAGGGGGCCCTAGGATTAGGAGATAGCAGGTAGATAGAGCGGGCTAAGGCTCAGAATTACTCAGAATTAATAAACTAGGTTATTGGCTATTTATAGCAGGTTATAAGTGATGCCTTCGGTTATTATTCGTGTGTTAGTTGTGCGGTGCACTTCTGATGGGTCTGCACCTAGGCCAGAGTTTCTACTCTTGTAAAGGCCATGGCAGATCACAGATAGTCTTGCCAAGGGCCCCGTGGGCGGGCGCTGGTGGTATGGGATGCCAGTGGCTGACTGGCATGTATATGTGGAGTGGGACCTCGGCTAACCCCTGGCTCGAGTCTGGATCAAAGTGATAGAATGTGTAGCGGAAGAAGGGAAAGTGGAAACACAAGAGAGAGAGTAAGAGAGAAAGATGGAGAGGAAACACAGATGAGAACTTGCTCTCAATATCATCACCAAAAAGAGTACGTCTCGAGCAAGAGGGGAGAACCTCGTATGTGAGGGACTGCAGCTAGACAAGCTAGGCAAGCAATGAAGTATGAGGGAGGCATGCCGGCTATATATACCTCTACATGAAGGCAATGGACTGGTGATAAATATTTCCACGACTGGCAAAAATACCCAGGACCATAAATGGGAAATAAATATGGGTAAAATACATGTGAGGGGTGACTAGCCCCTCAGTCTAACATGGTCAGCCCTAGAGGCTAAAATAGGACACCAAATAGGAAGCCAGCAAGTAGGGGATGATATCTAACACCCCCTCTCAGCACCGGATGCTGAGCAAACTCCAAGAAGCCAGAGACGTCGTCCTCGATCAAAGATGAAAGACTGCAGAAACAAGTACCAAGAAAGCTCCACAAGCAATCTCCTCAGCAACTCAGCTACAAAAGCAACAGAACAAGCTGGCAGGTACACCGCTCCTCTGGAAGAAAACAACCATGTAGGTTGCGACGTGCTGCTTCAAATAATGGTTCCAAACCCAAGTGTAAGAACACTCCCCGAAGTCGAATGTCGTGTATCCGACTTGGAGAAGGTATGAAAAACCTCATAACCAACCAAGATCAGATCCTGTAGATAATCAATCCTAGGAGAAGCAAACTACTCCTCACTGGAACCCGCATAAGAAAATCTACTCCAACCTGTACCAAGAGTAGCCAAATGCTGTATAAAAGCATCCTCTAAAAAGGTCGGCATCGCAAGATGGAAAGACTTTGTAGAAAAGATGGGGTCCATCTGCACAAACTCCATAACATGAGCTACCCAATGCTGTACATAAGTACACGCCACTGAGGTGGGCATCGCAAGATGAAAGGACTCCACATCCCCCTCTGAAAAAAAATATTGTCGGATTGATATAAGTCCAACCTGATTCTAATCCAAATCCAAAAAACTCTGGAAGTACCACTGTGCCCGAGGCATGGTTAGCAACCACAGATCCAAAGCATCTCATCGGGTCCAAAAAACCACCCTCCAAAACAACGAGCCAGCAGAACTGGCAGGGGGAGGGGCATCCTCGGAAGCATCACAAAGAGATGAAGAGATAGACTTCTCACAGTGAGGAAAGGAAGTAGGAATATAAACTGCAATGGCAACAAAGTCCTCAAAAGCATCACAGATAGCAGAAGACTGTTCCAGAAGTAGAATCAGATCCCAAGAATCAGCAACAAGTAAAGGATCCATGTGAAAGGATCACACCGCAAAAGGGCAAAACACTCTCCTTGTTCTGCAAATACTGCAAAGAACACAAGCTCGGACAAAATAAACTCTGCTCAGGATCTCTAAAAAGATCACTGCTCTTCTCCATATAACTGTAAACTTCTGTCAAAGAAGAAAGTCTCCACAGATACAACACAGCTCCCGAAACTGATCCTCAAGTGAAGTAGCTGGAGAAGGGCCCCCTCTGAGTGTAGAAGACTCTTGTGGGGAGCAAAACGCAGCCAAAACACTGCTACCAGCAAAAAAAGCACTCCACCGCCAACAGAAGGCAAGGAACATGTAGAAACCGGGAAACCGTGTAGGCGAGGAACAAAACACAAATATAGATGTTCCAAAATCACCAAAACGCTGATTGAAATTTGAAATTCAGAATCCTCCTAAAGTACCAAACTACCTCCAAAGCCACAATCCAAACAAGAGACCCCCTCTGCAAGTGATCTGTGTCCACTGGAGAAGAAAATGCAGCCAAACAAGGGCTACAAACCTGAAAATTCAGGCCAACCAGTGTCCACACCTCCTATGAGGAAAAACGCTGAAGAGAAGGTACCTTCGGGTCCAACAGATGAAGCCCAAGTGAAGGTAGAGCTATCAGCAAAATCGGTTCAGAAAAACGCAGCAACCATGGCTGCAAATTTGAAAACGCAGAGGTATAAGGGGCTGAATATGGAAACGTTGAAGCCTCAGATCAAGAACTGCTGCAGAGAACATTCAGGGCAGGGGGGGGGGGGGGGGGGGGGGGGGGAGGGAGGGATGGCACAGGATAACCAGAAAGGATAGGCAAAAGGGAGCCCAGAGAGCTCCAAGATCAGGGCTGGGAAAGCAATCCCAAACAGGCCAAAAAACGCAGCCTGTTTGGGATGGCCATGTTGCTGTCCAGTCCTGAAAAAAACGCCTGAGAACCCTGGAAGGTGCCACCAAGAAGGGCAGGTATGCTGGCCAGAAAAAACACCCCTGTCAGGCTGCCTACAGGCTGCAGACACCCTAAAGAGAAGAAACTGCAGCCCTGAATCAGACCTTGAAAATCTGAAACGCAAGCTTCAACGGGAGAAAAAACGCAGATCTGTCCATGGGCGGAAAAACGCAGATATGAAGAGGTAGAGGAGGGAGCATCCAACGCTGAAAATCACCGGCGCTCTGATACCATGATAGAATGTGCAGCGGAAGAAGGGAAAGTGGAAACACAGGAGAGAGAGAGAGAGAGAGAAAGATGGAGAGGAAACACAGGTGAGAACCTGCTCTCAATATCATCACCAAAAAGAATACATGTCCTGAGCTAGAGGGGAGAACCTCGTATGTGAGGGACTGCAGCTAGACAAGCTAGGCAAGCAATGAAATATGAGGGAGGCATGCCGGCTATATATACCTTTACATGAAGGCAACCGACTGGTGATAAATATCTCCACGACTGGGAAAAATACCCAGGACCATAAATGGGGAATAAATATGGGTAAAATACACGTGAGGGGTGACCACCCCCTCAGACTAACATGGTCAGCCCTAGAGGCTAAAATAGGACACCAAATAGGAAGCCAGCAAGTAGGGGATGATATCTAACACAGAGTACTGATCCAACAGTTGGGTGGTGAGCTTGTCTGCACCCCTTCTATTTAGTTTCTCTAATCTTGTGTTGGACTATGTCTAGGAGCTCTTGGTTGGACAGGCCTGGGAGGCATCATACACTTGGCATTAGAGCGACGTAGATGCAGAGTTTGCAAAGGTTTGCACGTCTCTCACGGTTTATCTCATGTTGGGATTCCCAGGTATATCTGTCTCATGTTGGGATTCCCAGGTATGTCTCTTGGCACCACAATTGATTTGTCTCATCGAGATGTATGCTTTCTAGGATTACTGCCAGGTAGATGTTTGTGGATTCTGAGAGAGGGGGAAACTGGAGACTCATGCGTATAGAGGGGATGTGCAGAATTTTGTATTACTCTTGCTTTACTCAGGTCGACTCTTAAAGGGCTGTACAGTATTGAGAACCCTAGACATGTATGGTACATGGGGGTTGTACTCAGCCTGTGCATCAAACAGCTGGGGCTAGGTGTCTAAGTGAACATGGGCAGGTTGCGTAGCCACATGTTGGGCACCAGGCGCAGCAGCACACAGCCGGTTGGTGGGTGCAGAGCAGGTTGTGTCAGCAGCTATTATGGCAGCAGCACATGGTGCATGAGATCAGCCAGTTTGCTGATGCAGCATACGAGGTTGGTGGCACAGAACAACAGAGGGAGAGTAGACCTCATGACTAAGTGACATCATGAATCAGGAGGGATCTATGGTTGGAAAGAGGCGTCGTGATCGGGATTTCATCAACACTATTGGATTCCCAAGTGAACTATGGGTGAACTGTGGGTAAACTCGGGGGTAAATTAGGGGTGAACTCACGAGTAAAGTCGAGGTGAACTAGGGTGAACTAAGGAGACCTTTTCTAGCAAGAAAGTGAACTAGGGAACAAAATATCAAGATTTAAATTTAAAAACACTCTCCACAACCTGCTGGAAAGTATAGCATAGTGGTTAGATGTTGAAAGCTTGAGCGGCTGGTTCCAAGTTCGAATCCTCTTTTGCATTGAGCTCAACACCTCAAAAATTTAGTAAGTCCCAAAAATCCCCATGGTATACCCTGAGTTCACCCCTAGTTCACCTTGTGTTCACCCCTAGTTCACTTCCCGATGGGAACCCGACGGTCTAGATCAGGCAAGATCGTGACATCTCTTTTCAGCCTTAGATCCCTCTTGATTCATAATGTGTCATTTAGTCCCGTGGGAGAGTAGACAACAGGGTGGCTAGCAGTTATTATTGTCCTTGACAGAGCATTAGGGCGCAAGAAGGTTCTGGGCATTGGCTGGCAACAGGCTACCATGAGAGAAAAGCAGGCCTAGATATTTTTGTAGGGTTGCCTAAAAACACCCTAAAAGAGAAAACATCCTTTTTTGGAACCTTCTAGAGGCTTTGGCCATTTTTAGGGAGTTATAGAAAGGGGCACCCATACTTTTAAAGAAAAAAGCCTTCTTAGTTTTTTAAAAAAAAAGCTAAGTCCACCTATTTGAAAGAGCACGTAGTCCTTCAATCATCAAACCTCAAAGTTTCCTTACGTTCGGCGTGGGACAAAATAGCTAGGAGCAAACTACGTACTTCTCTTCTTGTACAGGGAGCTAGGGAAACCTTTGCTAAGTGATTTCACACGATATTTTTTTCCTCCTTTTCTTCCCTTGCTTTTTTGGAAATTCAGAATCAGCACATGTTCATATCATGTTTATTAGGAGATACACCCTTGCTTATTTCTCTCTCCGTTCACCCCAGACATCTTTTCGGGGGGGGGGGGGGGGGGAGGAAGTGGTTGATGTGTGGTTAAATCGGTGGAATGTCCATTTTGAGTTCCATCCTCTCCAAGACGCTAGGAAGATTAACATGGTACAAGGCCTCTTGAAAGGGAAAGCCTTGTCGTGATGGAGAGAGCTTCAAAACAAGCCTACTGCTTGGGCTAGTTTCAAGCAGATGTTTAGGGATTAACCCTTTTAAGCATGTGCTTGCTCGTGATTCATAAGTGGAAGGACACTTGTACACATCAATCATTGAAGAAGATGGAATAGGATTATGTATGTATGTCACTAGGCCAAGAAAGGTGGCCGGAGGAGGAGATTGGTAAGGTGTGGATATGAAGTCATCCATGCCCCCTTGAACATCATGTTAGATATTACACCTAGGGTTGAAGTGTAGACAACCTTATGGGCTCTAGAAGAGTAACATATTGTCCCAAATATTGTGTGGGGTTATATCACTAAAGCTACAGCAAGAAGAGTTTGAGGTTTTGCAAATGGATTTGTCAACATCCCATACCTAAGCTATTACTTCCTTTTGTGTTGTAACAATCTTGTGGTTGCCAAACAATCATTTGGAGATCATACATGCACTAACTCGTAAAAGAATGTTGTATCTCAAAAGGAATATATAAACTTATGGTTGTGTTATTTAAGTAAATAAAAAGGGAATAATACATTGATGATGAAAGAAACACAAACTCAATTAGGCAGATAGTTGTCAGCAGTGTAAAATGTAAAGCTTGAAGAAGGAAGACTTGGGAAGTTTTAAACAACATATTTAGTAAATATTGTGTTTTGATTATTTTCTAGTATCACAAATACACACAAATATGTGAAGTGATTATTGCATCATTTTATTTAGTAGAATTTTGAGAAAGGGCTCCTATTTTATTCAGCACAACTATTGAATGATATTTCATCTTAACATCATGTCATGGTATGAAGTATCTAATATGGAGACAAGATAAGTCCTTTAGTAAAGAAGATATGTGTGTGTGTGTGTGTGTGTGAGAGAGAGAGAGAGAGAGAGAGAGAGAGAGAGATGATGTAACTTAAGAGGGGGCAAGGGGGTTTCACAAAACACTTGCAATTATATACTTAAATTGGTGACAACCTTAAATATATGACCTTTAATTCCACAAAATTATAAAACATAGATGTGCACATTTGAGGCCGGAATGGATCAATCACCCCCCTCCCCCCCCTCTGAGTATTTTATTACATAAGGAAAAAATATCATGTATAAGCTTTGAGGGCAACCATCCTTAGACCATACACGCACGGGCTATCATCAAAAGTATCCCCAAAATACCATGAATGTGTGTAAACTACCTCTTCTCGTGAGGGTACTGATCTTCCCCATCACCACGGGTCTTCAAGATGTCATATGTGAGAAGCTCAACTCAAGCAGAAATCCAAAACACTGATGAAATACAAACTTGTGCAACTATAAAATTGGTGTAGATCAATCCAGACAACTCTCAGCACCATCCCAAGCGCCATGAACAAGTTGAACAATAACACCACGCGCAACCCAAACAAGTCAGGACGACACCAATAGAGTTGGTATAGTAGGTACAAAATTTGAAGCAATAGGTACTTGGGTTGATACAATAGGTACATCGATTGGTACATCAAGTACAATGGTTGGTACAACAAGTATGATGGTTGGTTGATATAGCAAGTACAATGGTTGGTATAAAAGGTGCAATGGTTGGTATAGTAGGTACAATGGTTGGTACAACAGGTACAATGGTTGGTACAACAAGTAAAATGGTTGGTATAACAGGTACAATGGCAAGTACACAAGGTATAGCAAGAATACCACCATAGAAGCTAGAGAGGTAGAGTATCCTTTTGTTGAGGAAAGAGAGATTCTAGAGTGTTTTAGACAAGAATGTGAGCAGCCAACATGGTATAGCTAGAGAGCTTGCTCAAATGAAGAGAGGGATCCAATTTATAGATTTGGGACTCTCATGAGCTTGAATGGCAAGAAAAAGCTATAATGACAAGTGGAGAGCTCAGGTGACAAGTGTGAAACCACTTTTCTCACTTTTATTCACTATCATGCCACATGTCCCAATTCAAGAAATGGTTCCCTCCATACACTTCATCTCTAAAAATATCTCAATTTGTAGACCTTCTATCAAAGGTGCTAAGGCAAGTCCCCCCATTTGCTTAGCTTACGAATGTAATGACGCAAATGGAGTTTCTGGTGGGGTTTGTCCAAAATAGTAACCTTCCTAGAATTTAGGACTCTGTTTCTTTGTATTCCACCTTATAAGAAATTTATGTGAGCATGATATAGAAACATGTTTCAATTCTAGATCTCTCCCAAATCCTCAAGAGCTTGCCATACTTGCTTTCCACTTAACACTTGAGTCACAATGCCCCATTTCTATGTCCAAGAAACCATCTCACGTGCCTAGACCAAGCTTCAGGTGCTTGATCGTTTGCATTGGATAATCCCCCATTCCCAAAGCTTGTATATTAATGCATATTTGAGCATTCCAAAATCCACCATTGGAATGGTAACATCCCTCCTAGCTTCTTAAAAGTTGCTGGTGGCAACTTTAGACTTTAAGCTATATCTCCAAGATAGAATCATGCATGTCCCATCAAGTGAGCAAAACGAGAAAGTCTCATAAAGTTGAAAGAATCCATGTCTCAAATAAATAGGTTCAGAATTAAATATAACTGAAAGAATCCACGTCCCAAATAAATTAGACATAACTGAAAGAATCCATGTCCCAAATATATATGCGAGATTAAATAAGTCTCCATAATACCAATAACAAAATTATGTCCCACATAAATGGACGAGACTAAATAAGTCTCCATATGTTACGTCCAGACATGCCTAGGATTAGGGCTAGGGAGTGTGCGAACCCAAGATTAGAGTTAGGGTTAACCCATAATTAGGATTACGACTTGGCCATGGGCGTCGGGACTTGGAGGGTTCACACGTGGACTAAGGGTTCTAATAACAAGAGGTCTTGATTGGCTATGGGATTGTGAATAATAGCCACATGTTGTTCACGAAAGAGAACACTCAAGCCTTGTAAGACAGAGAGAAAGAGGGGAGACTGCAAGGGTCATATAGTGTGCACCTCAAACCACTCTTGGATGAGTAACTCTCTCTTATGGAGAGCTAGGGTCCTTAACCTTGCCTCCCTTATTGTCACCACAAGGGAGCTTTGCAAATGGGTGGGAGAGAGAGATCTATGGAAATCTCAATCTCTACTTCTATGCCACAGTGAGTGAGAGCATGTAAGGGTAGACGAGGGAAAGAGAGAGATCTATGGAAATCTCAATCTCTACTTCTATGCCACAGTGAGTGAGAGCATGTAAGGGTAGACAAGGGAAAGAGAGAGAGGGAGAAGAGACCATACAACAACACCAAACTCAATTGTGAGAATGGGATTATGTCTTTTCTCATTAGTCAAAAATGTCTTACATACAATACTCACTTGTACAGTGCCTGGCCACCTAACTAATGTCCGGGGGCCCGATAAGCTAGTCTACGCTAATTTCCTAGCCTAAATGTACATCATCGGCATTAGACACGTCGTAAGCTTAGTGTTTGACTATCTTCCGGCGTTACACATTGTAAGCTCGAAGATTTTCCATGATCTTTTACATGAAGTGCATTGTGCAGTACAAAATAAGGGCTTGAAGAAGTTGCCATGAGTGGAGTAATGTTAGCCAATGTGGTTAACATACCCCCTCCCTAATCATGGTTCCGTCCTCGGAATCGACAATGAAGCTCGATGGGAAGCCAGTGGTAGAAGTCGCTGAAATTCCAGTAAAAGCCAAAGTGAGACTTCGTGTACTAGGTGGTTCGATGGAAGGCTTTGTAGGATGTCCATAAGGCGGTCTCGAAAATATCCTCGAAAGTGGGCATGCACTAGCCTTGCATCCACTATACTCGCTTGTAGTAGTCGAGTATTTGGTGAAGTGTGGGACCCTTGATGTCGAAGGACATGCCCTATAGACTTTCATCAAAGGCATGCCATTTTGGGAATTCCACCAAAAGTACAATGATGAGCCTAAAAAAACGGATGGTGGCCACTAGATTTAGGTCCGGCACAGTTTCGTAATCCTAGATGAACTTACGCATAGTGTGAAGCATCCATTCTTCAGTGAGGATGAGGGGTGGTTGGGGCTGAGGGACCCATGAAAAGTTGAATTGCAATTTTGGATTCTTCTCTAGCTCGTGCTCAAAGAGGTCCCATGTCAATCTGCATTCGATTGGAAAGTAAAGTGGGCTTATCTTGAGATATCGCAGGGCATAGTAGTACACCTTCTAGTATTTGGCCCTTCAGAAGATACATGCATCACCACACAAGTTGTAAACCCATAAGATCATGCATGAGTGGGGCTGCGCTAACGTATGGTCACATGTATCCTCCCCGGTCCCACTTGTGATGAGATCTAGACCATTGTTGGAACTTGTGCTCCAGATAGAACTTGAGGAGGTTAATGTCTAGGCAATCATTTATCCTTTTAGCGTCGAGGGTAGGGTCTGGGCATTGCCATTAATCCAGTATTCTGAGGGCACGGGCAATGTCGATCCCATCGAGAGAGGATCTCGCCAGTTGAATGGATAGTCCAGTGTGGGTGCATTTGCTGTTGTTCTCTTTGACGGGGGGACTTCAGGGATCTTGTCTTCTTCCAAGATTTGCGATAGAAGAAGGGGGTGGTTGACTTGTGAGGTTGATGCCTTAGGGAGTCCATTGAGGACGTCATCGAGAGAGGTTGGTGGTGGGGCCGGCTTAGGAGATGAGGGGGTGTGTTAGAAGTCATTTCTTGTCTTTATCTAGACACCAGGGCCTTTGTTGTGGGTGTGCCCGCCCTTGTAGAAGGTGTTGTTCTCATTTTTCCTCACTCCCCGTATTTTTCCCCCATTTTTTCCCATTTTTCTGTGGCTTGGGTGGCAGCCCTGAGGTGGCAGGATGTCTTTATCTTGGCCGACTGTACCTACAGTACCCGACTTCATTTCTGGTGCTGGCCGACTGTGGTACAGGTCATGGACACCCTGATGATGTTGGCCGACTGTTCACGACTGGGTGTCTTTATGCTGGTCGTGGAGATGTAGGTCCTGTCGGTTGCCCTACAGCAGGCCGACTGCTATTTGGGGGCCATATAAAATGGCCCCACAGCCCCTTGCCATTGTTGTATCATATTCAGGATTCTTCTTGTGTATATATAGTAGAGTTATACGCCTCTCTCCATTGATGTTTTTTCTGCACTTGCTCGTGTTTCCAGATTTTGTCATCATCTCCGTTGCGTATTCTAACATGGTATCAGAGCCCTAGGCTCTTGATAGTTCTTCGGAGTTGTGTGAGCAGCAAGAGGGGGACTGTTGTGTTACTGATTGGTGGACTGTTTGGGATTGTTTGGGAAGAGGAGAAGCAAGAGGACGACAAGCTCATTTGCTGGACAACCACTTGCAGGTGTAAGTTCTTCTTTGTTCCGACCCACCCACCCCTTTTAAAGATTACACCCCCGCAATGGCAAATTTGTTAGAGATGGCTGAGAGGCGTGTGAAGATCCCTACACTCCCCACGTTCCCGGTGGACCGTCAATTGACAGGAACAACTACGGCATATGGAAGGTTATGATGGAATCTATTCTGGAGTCTTACGACCTTGCTGATTTCATCGTTGTTGGGGTTCCACGGCCGGAAGTAGAGGAAGGGGAGTTACCATCAACCCGAAAGGACCGGGAGAGGCACAGGCACAGTTGTGGGATCGTGTCAACGCCAGGGTCCATTCATTTATCTTCCTCAACTACACACCGAAGGTAATCAATCATGTAAAGCATATGACACTGGCCAAAGGTATATGACAGCATTTGGTTTTTCTTTACAACAGGGTATCGCCCATGAAGAGAATTTCCTTGGAAGTACTGATGCGGGTTACGAGCCCTGCAAAGTCGTCAATGATGTGGGAGCATATTAACAAGCTGCAGGCTCTTCAACAGTAGGAAGTTCTCCAGGCTGGGAAGGAGATATCGTCAGAGGACATGGCCATAACGTTGCTGTCGCATTTGCCCTCTCAGTACTCAGCATTTTACTCGTCTTTGATTACCAGTGGTGGCAGGCTCAGCACCATCACGTGGGAGGAGCTTGTGCCCATGGTCTTAGACCAGGAGGAACGATTCATGAACCCTCCACAAGGCCCCGGAGGTTCGGAGGCCTTAACTGGCCAATGGTTGAAAGGCCGTAACACGAG
Source organism: Cibotium barometz (assembly GCF_041138505.1). Classification (NCBI taxonomy): domain Eukaryota; kingdom Viridiplantae; phylum Streptophyta; class Polypodiopsida; order Cyatheales; family Cibotiaceae; genus Cibotium; species Cibotium barometz. The sequence continues at coordinate 2,038,369 of NC_141054.1, read as the reverse complement.
CAAAGGGAAGGATTCATCAGAGAAGTCTTCTGAGAAGAAGTCTGACGCTGATCGCGCAAGAAACTAAAGGCATAGAGGACCTGTAATGATTGTGGCGAGAAAGGCCACTATTGGAGGCAGTGTCCCAAGCGCGGAAGACCGAGAAGGGTGAAGATTCCTCAACAGCACTCATAAAGCCTCTGGCTTTTGTGCACTTGGAGGTGATGGACACCAATGTTTCATTTCCTTTAAGCAAGGAGGAGGTTGGAGGACTCTTCGCAACGCGGGAGTGGATTCTAGACAGTGGTGCTTCCAGGCACATGACTCCTTCCCGTTCGGCTTTACAGGTATTCTGGTCACATTCTTACTGGGGATACATCCACTATCCCAGTTCACAGTGAGGGCAGGTTGGAGATAGTTCCCGATGGTAGAGGGGGGAAGCATTCCTCCCAGGTGTTGTATGTTCCCACACTTGTTTTCATTTGTTGTCAGTGCATCAGGTTTGCAAGACTGGCGTATGGGTGGAGTTTGATGAGCATTTTGTTGCTCTCTGGGACAAAGCAACAGGCCAGGTAGTGTGGGAAGGCGGAGTGGAGAATAGAGTTTACAAGCTTTCAGCACTCTCTCTCCCAGGTCCTAAGTTTTGTGATGAGTGGCACTCTGGTAATGGCCACTTAAGTGTGGATACGCTGCAGGTGTAGGCTTTCCAGGACCAGATGGTGGATAGCTTGCCAGTTGATGGCAGCAATTAGCAGGATCTTTCCAGTACTGATGTTGGTGGTTCTTGTGTTAGTCCATCACGTCAGCGGAAACTTTACAGGTGACCTATGCTCTGATGTCTCGTAGCATTCAAGACAAAGAAACTCCTGTAGATGAGGATGTTCTTTCCATGGGGACCTCTTGGAAAGCCAAGCAGGTGGCAGTTGATTACTTGCAGAAGGAGGTGCATTCTCCAAGCTTTGTGGTTTCGGATTCAGAGGGGGTGGTTGACACGTTTCAGAAGGCCTTGCGTAGTCTTCAGCGGGTTTCCAAGACCTGGCTTTGCACCGTAACAGGTGTTGATCCTTGTGAGCAGTGTGGTGCCTCTTTGACTCGGAAGCAGAATGGTTCATTGATTTGGTTGATGGATACCAGATTGGACGGGAGCTTCCTGATGAGGCTATTGAGCTCGTGTTTGCAGATGACTCTTTGGGAGGCAGGATTGCGTATCTTGTGGTTTCTGCAGCATGCGAAGGATCATGGACTCTTTAACACAGGAGGGGGATTGATGCATGGAGTCCGACTCCACAGTTGGAGTGACTCAGATTGGGAGGAGATCCAGACACGAGGAGATCTACTTTAGGCCCAGGAGCAGTTTTATGGAGCAATAAGAGGCAGTCATCTTTTGCCTTGTCATCGAAAGAGGCAGAGTACCGGCAGGCTGCTTGTGATCTGTTTGTGAGGTGGTGAGGTTGCTGAGAGGGGGTGTTAGAAGTCATCTCCTGTCTTTATCTAGACACCAGGGCCTTTGTTGTGGGTGTGCCTGCCCTTGTAGGCGTTGTTCTCATTTTTCCTCACTCCTCGTATTTTCTCCCATTTTTTTCCATTTTTCTGTGGCTTGTGTGGCAGGATGTCTTTATCTTGGCTGACTGTACCTGCAATACCCAACTTCATTTCTCGTGCTGGTCGACTGTGGTACAGGTCGTGGACACCCTGATGATGCTGGCCGACTATTCATTTCTGGCCGATTGGGTGTCTTTATGTGGTCGTGGAGATGTAGGTCCTGTCAGCTGCCCTACAACAGGCTGACTGCTATTTGGGGGCCATATAAAATGGCCCCACATCCCCTTGCCATTGTTGTATCATATTCGGGATTCTTCTTGTGTATATATAGTAGAGTTATGCGCCTCTCTCTCCATTGCTGTTTTTTATGCACTTGCTCGTGTTTCCAGATTTTGTCATCATCTCCGCTGCGTATTCTGACAGGGTGATGGCAGAGTTGGAGAGGCAGGTGGGGAGCTCCAAGGAGGGTTGGCCAATGGTGAAGTGAAGGTGGGGAGAGGTGTCGTGGAGGTAGTGTTGGTCGATGGGGCAAGGCACTGCCAAGGTTTGTACCTTCTCTTTGCCTTTGGTAGAGGGGCCCGAAGTTGGGGCGGATGAAGAGGGGTCGCTTGATGGAGAAGGGCCCTGGGGAGGCATGTTAGGCCCACCAATCTGACCTTTTAAGGGACCTTCTTCAGAGAGGTCTTTGCTGCCGGATGCGTCATCATCATCGTTGTCCCGGGCAATATCTATGGTGTCTTCCTCTTCATCTTTGACTTCCAATGCTGGCTTCATTGATTGATAGAATTCTAGAGCCTCTTTGGATTCTTTGTCGAAAATGTCCTCTGGGCATACCACATGGATTGTCAAACAAGTGGTGTTTGGTGGTCCGCATTAGGAGCTGCCTCCATATTCGATCCAGGATGCCCATGGGGCTCAGCCTTCAGCTCGGATACGAGTTGCCCCAGCTGAGCGATTGTGGCGTCCGTAGCATCAAGGGCTCTCCGAAAGTCCTTGCAATGCTCGGGCATGTGGTTGTGAACTTCATCGATGAGTTGTTGGTGATTGCGGGGGGCCATGATTTTAGCTCGTTGGCAGGGGGTGCAGGTAAACTCCTCCGGGGCTTTGTCTCGTGCTGCTTGCTTTGCTTTGTTGGCCTCCAAATGAAGGATTTTCAGTTTGCGCTGGAGGTGGCCGATGCTGGAATCAGCCTCCAGGACTTGTACCTATAGTCGGTCGTTGAGGATGATGGTGGGTCTCCAATTTGGCGATATTGACGTGTGCTAGGAGGGTTTTATTAGGCTGCATCTATATGTTCCTTCTGCCAAGCCATATTTGCGGTTATGTTGTTTGCTATATGTTCTGGAGGAGGAAGGAGAAGGCGACAGCGAAATCCGACAAGCAGCCCCCTGTGACTGGAAGGGTGCTTGGGAGAACTTAGTGGTGGGCTTTTGTGATATTCTGTGCCTCATAGGTGGGTGGTAAAGAAAGTTTCGCCTTCGAAGTTGACTGCCTGTCTAGTACGTTGTGGGATGGCCCAGTATGTGCCAGAGCGGAGCTGGGACCTACGGGTTGCTTGCCGACCTAGTGTGTGGGTGTCCATGAGTCCCGCAAAGGTCTCACATATCGTCACCTCCTGGTCTACTAGCTTTTGCTTCTTGTGGGTCGGTGAGTCACCGGGGGATGGATGGGATGTAGAGGGGGTGTTTTGCGAGTGGTGGGTGGCTGTAGGATTCGGGGAGCTCCTCCCAATCAGCGGCACGGTAGAAGACTTTGATGAGGATCATGACTACTCCGAACTTGCTAGCAGTGGGGTTGGTATAAATGTTGTGAAGGTCGTGATGAAAATATTAAGAAAGACGGATCAAACTCTCTTACTACTAATAAAACATCTACCTAATCAAGCCTAATTTTATACTAATTAAACATGATTAATCTAAGTTTACTCATGATGATGAGTATGTACAATAGACTCAAGCACAATTAGGTTACAAAATTAAGACTTGTACTCATAAAGAGGCTTGAGATGTGTGTAAGTGATATGATTTCATTGCTTTTTAAAATGGTCCCCTTTTATATGAGGAGGTACATCCTTGGGTCTGTACATCAATGTGGGATAATTCCTTTTGCTCATGTCGCTGCATACTATGCTTTGTACTTTCTTGGCTACTCATTCTCACTCCCTACCTCTTTCTTGTGTTTTTTGGGACCACATTTCTCAACACTCTCCCCTTTCTTGTGTTTTTTGGGACCACATTTCTCAACACTCCCCCCTTTGGTGCCAAATCTTTGAGCTACTCAAGGTGGTTGGATGTCGGTTACAATATATTTTCACTCCCCCTCATTTCTAACGTGGCTAGATAGCTTAGAGGCTCTTTTGGCTTGGTTACTCTGTAGCTCATAGATTATTTTAAAGATTGTCAGGTTAATTTTCACTCCCCCAGGGTACTACTTTGGCTACTCTTTGGTGGTCGAGTGTTACAACATTTCAAATGATTTTTGGAAACTCATTTGGTGGCCTTTACAATGTTGGCTTGGTAGTGAGTCGTTGGAGTTACATATATGCATTAGCGTGCTTATTTGGCCACTTTTACAAAAGATTTTGAAAATACTTTTTTTAATGATGAAAATCCGGATGACTCTTGATCATTGTATTTGATCATGTTAGTATCGTTATGATCATGGCCCTTGTTGGTGTTGAAAGTGATGATGCCCATGTTGATAATAAAGCCCATAAACACATTTCATAAGATAGCATGCAAATGCACCCTTTTGTGGATCACTTTATACCAAGAGATAACCTTATCTCTTTTTTTTTTCTTTTTCTTCTTTTTTTTAAATATTAAAAAAAACCTTATCGCATCCGTCTACTTGCGAGCTCGATGGTGCTTCTTTTTAACACGATATGGCGTTCGTTTTGTTGTGCACTTTTCTTTTGTTTAGTGGGTCATTCGCTAACGGATCTGGACGGAGCTTGTCGGTTTCGTGGCCACACTCCTTGCCAACTTGCGCACCTTGAATTTGATGGTGCTCTCCACCTACAGAATCTTCAACACCGCCTCCTTAATGGCTTCCTTACTCGGAGAATCGCCTTGTGTTGTCAAGGTCTTTGAGGCCCTCTTTGGCCTTTCCAGCATATTCCTTTGCCTTCTCACCTCCCTCCTTTGTAGCTACTTGTATACCTTCTTGTAGCTTGCCTTTCGTAGCATCCTTATAGCTTCACTAGCATGCTAGTTGGCTCCTCGTGCAAAGGAGCTAAGCTTGAAGCCCAACCAGACCAGCTATGTGAAGGTTTTTGATCTTGTGGTGTACTGTAAATAGCCACCGCCATGAAGATACCTCATTAGGTTTCGTGTAGATGTTGCTGTTGTTGATGCTATGAAAATTTATTTTTACAGTGTTATGCAGCCCTACAACAGCATAGAACAGCTGTGCAAAATATAGCGATGGTGATAAAGCTCTTTTACATCCTTCCACCTATGAGTTGGTGAGAAGGTGTTGCTTCTAGGCTAGACTCACTTCTTCTTCTTCTTCTTGCGTTGGCCTTCTTTCCAATAGCCTTCTTACTGCCACACTCTACTAGTGAAAATGACTAGGTTGCTTTCAAAGTTTATCTTGATATCCTTAATGAGAAACACAACCCTAATGCAATAGGTTGCTTTCAAAGTTTATCTTGATATCCTTAATGAGAAACACAACCCTAATGCAATAGGGCTAAAAGAGAAGATAAACCTAATCTAAAAATAAAATGCTTGCTAATGAAATCTAATCAATTCCTAAAAAACTGGAGAACCCACCCTAGCTCTGATACCATGTTAAGAAAGACATATCAAGCTCTCCTACTAGCAAAGCATCTACCTAATCAAGATGACTAACCCTATACTAATCAAACATGATTAATATAATTAATCTAAGGTGGATGTAATCTAAGTTTACTCATGATGATGAGTATGTGCAAATAGACTCAAGCACAATTAGGTTACAAGATTAAGACTTAAACTCTCATAAAAAGGCTTGAGATATCTGCAAGTGATGATTTCATTTTTGAAATGGCTCCCTTTTATATGAGGAGGTACACCCTTGGGCTTGTACATCGATGCGGGATAATCCTTTTTACTCATGTGGTTGCATGCTATGCTTTGCACTTCCTTAGCTACTCATTCTCACTCCCTACCTCTTTCTTGTGCTCTTTGGCACCACAATTCTCAAAAAAAAATTGTTGGCCTAGTTAATAGCCCTACCCAGCTTGAGGTGAGCGAGAAGGGAAAGGTTACAATGGTTATACTTGTCTATCTAGCGCGGAGGTTTGTGAGCATAGTTAGGGCATGGGCAAGGGTGCAGAGGTCCTAGCAACTAATGTCCTCCCACTTGATGCCATCCTTGTTGACATTTCCCCTGATGCTTCTGTTAAGGTTTGGTGGCAAGACCTCACGGACCACATCAATAGTGAGGGCGAGGGTGAGGTCAGGACCTATGGCATCCCTAAGAGTACCAGTACTGAGATGTGTATTGTAGAAAGAAATAAACCTGAAGCAGGTTGGTGAGGTCGGGACCCCAAGTGGGAATAGTAGTGAGACTACCAAGTCCATGTCGGGTGAGGTGCTCTAGAACCTCCGAGGTCCTTATGATCTAGTAGTATTCCTGGGTATGGTAGGTGAGCTTGTGCTCGACCTTCTGTTTTGACTAGATTCTAATGTGGATCATGCTTCTCGTAGAGTAGCTCCATGCCAAGTAAGGAGAAGTCAGTGGCCGCTACTCTAGGAGCTTGGAACCTTTGTGGCCTTCCTCTTCTTGGTGGGACTGAAGAGTACTTTGTCAAAGGAATTCTTGGATGCCCCAACAGCATAGTAGTTGATCGCCATGATGAAAGTAAAGGGATGCTAAGGGCTAGAAGGTAGGGAGAATTTAGGGAAAAAATTGCAATAGTTTGTTGGCTAGGGATAGAGGACATAGTGGGAAATGAGAGTGGGCCCTTTTTTGTAGTATTTTTCTTGGGAATATACATAGTAGTGGTTACATACATTCGCATGTCATTTGTTGGGCATGTGCATACATAGAATGATGTACGTGCGTGCTGAAGTGGGAACATGCATGCGGAGATGGAAACTTGCATACTACAGTGTGAACGTGCATGTACAGATGGAAATGTGCATGCTGAAGTGTGAACATTCATACACATATAGGAATGTACATACTGACGTGTGAATGTGCATGTGCAGATGGGAACGTGCATGTGCAGCTTGCTTAGAGGGGGTTTTTTTAATGCCTGAGGTGGTGGTATTCTGACTGGCAACAATCGGGGGCGATGGGCTGTACCATGGGTGCCCGATTTTCACTCACCACCATATCCCCCCACTCTAAGATGCACCTAGATTGTTAGTGATTAGAGAACCATGTTACATCAAATAGTGGTGGCATTCTTGTAGACTCTCTTGCACAGATCCCTATGTGTTGCTTTCTTCATTGCACCAACACAATTGCTTTCTTCGACTCTATTTTTGCTTTCTTCGACATTTGTTAATGAGATTTTTGATGAGTGTGTTTCATCTGGCAAGGGTGAGGTACCTATTTTTGGCCCACTGTGCCGAGGCTTGATAGTGAGGGTAGTGATGGTAGGGAAGTGGGTGGTGCAGGGCCCTCTACTACTGCACTATAGGTGGCTGAGTTTGAGATGAAAGGAATATCAAAGCCCAAGTATGTTTGGAGAGGATCCTAGGGCTCCATGAATTGGTCACTTTTTTATTGTCCTTTGCGAGGGTTGCATTGAGGGTTGCTGTGTTGCTGGAAACCTTGGGTTGCCATTGCCATCACTCCTTGGTTCTTTTTGTTGTGCCTAAAGAGGTTGGGGGAACCGGTGGTGTGGCCTTAGGGACCCAATGCTTCTATTACCTTCATAATACCCTTGGGCCACTAGAAGCGTGTTAGGAGCACACCATCTTTGGGGAGTACTTTTCCTTGATGGGGCGGTGGCGATGGTGCTCGTGCTGTTTTGGGGAGCCAAAGTTGTTTTTATCTGCTGGCATAGTAGCCATAAGCCTCAAACAATTCTTTTTTGACAAACCATTGTTATGGTTTGGGTGTAAGAGTTGGTGTTCTGGTTTGTGGTGCGGACTGGCATATGTAAGACCTTCCTCTTGAGTACCCAAATTTTACATTGCCCCTCATAGTAACCTTATGCTCAAAGCAGCAGGGCTTTTGGTACCCACCACTTGTCTCCTTTTTCATGGAAACATTGGTTCTGGTGGTGGGGATGGACATGTTTTCTGGTGTCTCCAAGGTTAGATGTGTTAGTGGTAGTGATGTTAGTTGCATTAGTTTTTGGCAAGGCTACTTGTGTCGCGGGGGGGTACTCAATGGCGAAGGTGATCTTGCATAGATGAGGCTTTTGACGGAGCTTGGTTACTCATCCCACAATATACAGGCCTCTTTTTAAGCAGCTTGACTAGGGTATGGGGTATTGTTAGATGTGTGATAGGTTGGAGGACCTCTTTGATATAGGAGAATGGTACACTAATGTTGAAGTTTAACAAGGACCAAGATCTTCATAAGTACAGTTACCTACGGTAAGTTGCAAGGTAGTGGTTCGGGATTCTCAGTCAATTTGGCAATGATTGTGTCTTATCCATCCTCGTCTAAGGGGAACTTCTTTATGCATGGTAACTACAGGCTTAACATAGAGCTTCCCTTCCAAGGGGTTATTTCCAATGTAAAACATTGCAGTAAACAATCCTATGCATGGGGTCAACTTATGCATTTGTGGGTGTCAACAATGGCTAGGATAGCACACGCCAAGTTGCAAGGACATTAGGCTATGGCTAACACCCATGTGAATGAGTGCGGGCTTGTGTTCTAGGCCAGTCAGTGTGGCCATGCCCAGCTAGAATCTAGCATGCTTCACCTCCCAGTCCTCCACTTTTAGGTCAACAACTTGGGCTATATGTGTTGAAATGTGGCAATTGCGCAACTTTTTTGGGTGAGCCTTAGCTTCTCACTGGACCTCTCATTTTAGTGCGGTTTCTTTTATTTTTTCTTCTTCTTTTTTATGAATGGCCTTCAAGACATTCTTAGTCAAGGGGCCATAGTAGCATCTTTTCTCTAAATTTGTAAATTTCTTTCACATAACAACTTGCTACCAAGCCTTGTTTGGAGCCCAAGATTCGATAGAATAGACAACTTGTGCATTGACAACTTGTGCATTGACACAAATAGCTAGACCTTTACAAAGAATAAGAACTTAGCAAGGTAGAGAAGCATAGAATAATTTAAAATGCTTATTTTAGAAGAATTATAAATTATGGGAATTGCCTTTCACTCATGCACTTTTCTGAGAGAGCTTAGATGGCATTTTAGAAAGACAAAGGGGGAGGACTATATACATTTTGCACATGAAGATATAATCCAAGCCTATAAAATAATGGGAAGCTGTTATCAAGAGCTTATTGAGTTCAAATATACACACAAGCCATAACATGTACAAAAGTAGACTATATGTGTGGATTTTATGTTGGCTACTATCAATGGGCTTAATAATCCCATCATTAACCTAGAGTCTCAAGTAAATATATGGGAGAATATCATGAGGCTATAAGACTTGTATAGGCTCATGATTGAAAAACAAAAAGAAGAGAGATAAGAATCAAAATATGGCAAAGATTTGTAATCATGCCTTATCTACTCTTAGAGAGCCTCTTAGAAAAGTTTCAAAGGAACCTTCCTCTGCCATCACAAAGTTTCAAAGGATAAATAATATCACATATCCTAGAAGTCAAGCAACCTTGAATAACAACAATAGGCTGCAAAATAAAGTAAGTATCAAGTGAGTGATAATTAGACAAGCACACATAAGAAAACGAGAAATGTAGATTTGAATTAGTGTTTCATTGTGCTCAACGTGCAAGAAGTTATGCCAATCATGTGACTTTACTCCCAATAACTTCTTGTTCTTTGAGGTGAAAAGGTTTTGAAATGAAGCTCCATATCTAGTTGGTGTTCGTTGCGCTCTCATTTCCAAAGGAGCAGGAAAATAAAAGCTTCTTAACTCTTTTGGGTTTTGTTGAGACCATAGATTTAGTTTACTTTTAAACTTGACAAGATTGTTATGAGTTTTATTGAGGTCATGTTTCATCATCATGTGTGATGAGTTAGCTAGGGACCCACTCTAAGTGTCCATGAATAAATCACCCTGTAGGCTAAAACCATGAATGGTATGCCACATAATCATATACCATACATCCCAATTGGTTCCAAAGAACATAGGATCATGTTGACATCCATCGGAGCTAAATGAACACAACTCATAGTCGGTATCATGTAAAAATAAATGTGAAACAATGTCATCGTCCTATGTAGCATCGCTTAAACCATCCAAGTCATGTTGACTATGTAAAAATAAATGTGAAACAATGTCATCGTCCTATGTAGCATCGCTCAAACCATCCAAGTCATGGTCCATTGCCATGATCCATACCATGTAACATATCCTCATGTGAAAGTCCATCTAAATGTGTATGATCATCCAAAGCAAAACCATGATCAATAGGATTATCATAAGCATAATCATCACTGAATATTGACAATGTATCCACACATGAGAAATAAGTGGTATCATCCACCAATTCATAGGTGTATGTCTTGTACATGGTCATGGTCATGGTCAGGCGTGCATGTCCCGCACATGGATGTGGTGCAAGTGCCGCACATAGTAGTCACCCTCTAGAATGATGTTATAGTGTTCCATGAGTTGATAGGCTTTCAGCCAGATGCAAGGGCAATAGGTCAAGCATGTAGATGCATGTAGAAATCATTGAGTGCATGGACATGATTTTGACACAGGGAACAATGAGCAGAAAATTTCAGTTTTCAAAGCTTTTATTTGGGCATACAATTTATGCAGCATGATGGTTGCATAGTTATGTCTCAATCAAAGTATGTTTTAAAGTATGTTGTTGGGCTTTTGAAAAGGCTTTCCTCCCCCATCATAAAGAAGATTGAATGCAAATCATGCCAATTATGAATATTACCAATAAAATCCAGAAGCCAAGATGACTCAAATTGCATAGGGTATAGATATGGAGTGAGTGTTTAGAACCATGAGGACATAGCTATCAATGTGTGTACCACAAATTTTGTCCTATAAGTTTTGCTAAGGAGTCTTACTACCCAATGAAACATTTTGTTAAGGAGTCTTACTCCTTCATACATTCTAGTTTTGTTAAGGAGTCTTACCCCATCATACACTCTAGTGATAAAAATCAACCTCTTCCTTATACAAAAATAAATCAAATACTCGTAGCTAAAGAAAATTAGGCATCCATATAGAAAGGTTGGAGATAAAATTTTATTGAGTTTCTCCTAATAAATCCCTCTATACCATCCATACGCAAGTTAATATTAATAAGGAATATACCATGTGTACCATATTTATACACAAGTTAAGATCCCTAGAATACCATCCATACATAGATTAAGATCAATAAGGTTAGAGAAAGGGGATCAATTCCCAACACTATGCACATAGGAATCCATGGAATCATAATTATTTAAGAGAAATCTAGAAGAAAAGAGGAGGTGGGGGCAAAGAGGAAGAAGATGTGTTAAATAGGGATTAGGCAATAAGGATGGATAAATACTTTAAGCTAGAAGATAATTTCTAAAAGAAGAAATTATTGCAAAACTGCTAGGCTTTGGAAGCAACAAAAAGCCCCCATGTTTTAGCCCATGCAAGATGAAAGGATACTACTCAAAGCAACACAAAGACCCTACTATTTTAGCACATGCAAGATGAAAGTATACTACTAATTACACACAAGGAAAATAGAGTGAAAGCCTATGAGACAAGAAGATGTTAACCAAAAAATGTGTGTCTCCCATTAGACTAGAGAAGTTGGTCAAAAGGAGAGGAGTGATACTACAACTATCAAAACAAGAACCAAAAAACCTTAAAGATATAGTAATAATTGGTGAAAGACTTCACACTCCTTGGATTCTAACAGTGTTGCTACCCTTTTTAACCCAAGCAAGAATGTGTACAACATGTCTCGCATAACTTACTTGTTACCCATACCAAAAAATGTGTGTCTCCCATTAGACTAGAGAAGTTGGTCAAAAGGAGAGGAGTGATACTACAACTATCAAAACAAGAACCAAAAAACCTTAAAGATATAGTAATAATTGGTGAAAGACTTCACACTCCTTGGATTCTAACAGTGTTGCTGCCCTTTTTAACCCAAGCAAGAATGTGTACAACATGTCTCGCATAACTTACTTGTTACCCATACCAAGGTGAGCTCCAAGGCACAACTTCCTTTTGGTTTCTCTCTCATTTGCTTTGCTCCTCCGATGTGTCACTCACACTAAGGTGCTTCACTTTGTAAATGTATCCTCTCTCACTCATTCTCTTACACACATGGAAGAAAATAGAAGTCATAATGCACATTGCAGGTGTTACACACAAGCTCTCTCAATAATGTAGTTACACATAAGCTCTCTCTCTCTCACATACATAAGATAGAGCGAAGAGTGTTTTACATTATGCATAAGAGTATTGTGAGAGTAACATTAATCCATAATGGAGTGACTATGGTGGATCAAAGGTTTTGGAGTACATGATTATTAACATAGATTTTTAATGATAATGATAAAGATTAAGCTAAGTAGATGATTAAGCAAACACGAGTTTGATTGGGACTAAATTTGCTTGAATTACTCATAAAAAATGCCTCTTATATAAGCACAAGTTTAAGAGGTTTAACTCCTTAATCTTCTCCTAAATCTACTCCACCTCCCTAGATGTATGGTGGGCTACATGAGGCATTTTCTCCCTCCACAAGTGCCACCCACAAGTCCTTAGCAATACCAATGTTGCCATGATGAGGGTGACACAAACGGTGGATGCCAAAAGAAATGCTCCATGCACAAGGTTACTATGAAGGGCAAAAGATAATCTAGATACCCAAGAGGAAGGTCGAGCATATGCTAGTCACACCACCAAACATTGCAAAACACCAAACCCCAATCCCAAACTAACAAAATGGTTCATCAAAAATGAGTTTTTGGAAGCCCAAAGGTACTATGTAGGTCACACACAACTTTGACTACCCAAGGTGATGCAATCAAAACCAACCAGACAAAGAGGGCAACCCCAATGAAGGATCACTACCAAAAGATGGTGGATACTTGAAACTCTTCTAGTAGTCCAAGGGTATTATGGAGGTAAAAAAAGCATTTAGGCTCCTAAAGTCACACCAAACCCAAACCTCTTTAGTGATAGCAAAAAGTACCAAGGAGAGATGGCAATGGCAACTCAAATCTACCAACACTACCGAAACTCCATGTGTGGTTAACCTTAGAAAAGGGTAAGGCCAAAATTGAAGAATTCATAGAGCCCCATGACCATCCCCTAATCACACCATGAACAGGATATTCCTTCCATATCAATCTCAGAAGCCTATGATGCAGCTGGAGATCTAGGACCACCTGTTTCCCTACCATAACTGGCATCCCTCTCAAGCCTCGCTAAATGGGCCAAAAATAGGGACCTCACCATCACCACATGAAAAGGGACACCAATAAAAAAAACTAATTAAAAATTTCAAAGAAAGAAGAAAAAAGAGTCGAGGAAAGAAGTTGAGATGGAGCAAAGAAGGAAGCAAAAATAGAAGAAAGCAGAGGGATGGAGACTTGTGAAAAGTCCGTAAGGAAGCCAACTCTATTTATATAAAAAGGTTCTCTAATCACTAGCCTTCTAGGCACATCTCACGATGGGGGGCCATGGTGGGTGAAAACCTGGTCCATGATGGTACAGCCCATAACTTTTGCGAGTGATCAAAACACTAATAAAGGCACTCCAGCAGGCATGTCACAACATTGC
>NC_141054.1:1890000-2020000 GCF_041138505.1 Cibotium barometz | reverse complement strand
GTCATAAATAGAAATTAGAGATATAAATGGATATAAATTTGTTATATCTACTAAACTTCTTTTTTAGCAGGGCAGACTTTTCTATTTTAAAATTACATCATGTGAGCTACTATGCAAAGTTTATCCCTAAGAGTAGGGTCACATATTAAGATATAGTCCTCTAGGATCATCACGCGAGGATAACGTGGGAATAAAAGAGTAGTTTTGGGTGCTTATATTAATTATACGGTGGGTGTAAAACATCTTCTCAGTTATTGCATAAACTTTGTTTACAAAATGAATCTTTAAAGATAGAATAAATGTGGCTCATTATTACCTTTACCTGCAATCCTAAGTGGGATGTGTGGATGGGAAGCTAGGTCCTCCACCAAGAGCTACCACCATCTTCTCCGACCCCTCCACCGTTCACGCCGCTGGTGTGCTTCGACCACTCTGACCCCCGGTGCCCTCTGATGAGGGACTGACCTCCGGTGCCCTCCGATGGCTCCGACCACTGTCAACGCTTGTGCCCTCCGATGGCTTCAACCGCCGTCACCGCCTGTGTGCTCCGATCGCTCCGACCGCCAATGCCCTCTGACATCTCCGACGTGCATGGCCAACTCCAATGGCACTCATGGAGGCAACACCCCTCTCCCTTTCCCAAGGCAGGGAGAGATCCTCTTTGAGATCGTGAGCACCTTCTTCCTTTCCCCTCTCCCTTTCCCAAGGCAAGGAGAGATCCTCTTGAGCACCACATGAGGAGGACACCGAAGGAGGAGATAAGGGGAGCACTCTCTACGCAGCAGGATACACACAGTCTGGGACACACTCTCACATAGGAGGACACTCTCTCATGTATCACCTTCATTCTAGCACATTCATTCTATTGGAGCGGAGTCTCTTTTGTATCATTCCTTTTGGTATCGTGATATGCTATGTTGTGCTCTGTTGGGGTTTTGTCTATCTCTTTGTATGAGCGAGGTGAGAGGTGTGAGTGGTGTGTGTGTGAGGCCTGTAGGGGGACTGCGGTGCTAGTTGGTGGTCGGAGAGCACGGTAGACAGTGTAGAGCATAGGTCTTGCATGTCTAGTTATCAGTGAGGTCAACTCATCCTTTTGGCAAGTATACTTCCCTGAGAGGATCCACGCTCCCTTCTCCCCCAACCATAGTGTTTGTGTCAGTTGTCCTCGAGTTCCCTAGCGAGGACCAGCAAAGTCATCCATAACTTAAACAAAATTTAGCGATCACGATGGGACTCTCCTAGAGGTCAAGTCTAGTCATCAGTGAGGTCGACTCATCCTTTTGGCGAGTATACTTCCCTGAGAGGATCCACGCTCCCTTCTCCCCCAACCATAGTGTTGTCCTCGAGTTCCCTAGCGAGGACCGGCGAAATCATCCACAACTTAAACAAAATTTAGCGATCACGATGGGACTCTCCTAGAGGTCAAGGATAGTCTTTAAAAAATTTCCTTTTTCTTTTTTGGTGATTTTTTATCGTGTGGTGAGAGGAGTGTTGTGTATGCCCCCGAAGACTAGAGCTTCTTTAGGTGATTCTTCCCTTCATTCTCCTCTTAGAACTAGTCGTCGTAGGGTTCTTTCTCATTCCCTTACTCTTCCCTCAGCATCTTCCTCTTCTAACCCTATGGTAGCTCTAGGGCCAAAGCCATTGGCTATTGTCCTTAACCGCGTGCAAGTTAAGCTACCAACCTTCAAAAGTACCATCACTGAAGATGCGAAAGACCATGTGTGGTGGTTCCTCACTATGTGTGAGTCAAGAGGTCTCAACCGAGATGATGCACACTTGGTCTTGTTCCCGACAACATTGGAAGAAAGTGCCGACCGGTGGTACAGTAAATTTTCCATCAACCACTTCCTGGATTGGGCTACAATTCTTGGCTACCCTCAGGCTACAATTCTTGGCTACCTTTCAGCCAAGGAACTACTTCGACCTCATCACTTAAGAGCTCAACCAACTCTCCATGAAGGCGGGGGAGTCAGTGGCCCAACTTGTCACAAGAGCTAAAGTTTTGGTCACTCGACTACCCCAAGATCCTGGAAACTACATGCTACAACACTGGGTGCTTCGAGCACTCCCTACTCAAATAGCGATAAAGATAAGAGAGACCTTTCCACCCCAAGGTACCCTACAAGACTTCTAAGACAGAGCTACATAACTGGAGAATGCTCACCTCGTGGCGGAGAACAGTACCTCTTGGCCTCCACTTATCCCCGGCATGTCTTCTGTAAGATTCCTCCCCAGTCTCTCAAGATGTCCAGCATCTTCCACTGTAATCAAATCCCTCTTCAGAAATATAAAAGATCTTGTTTCTACCAGTTTTGGCCTAGAGAGAGAAAATCTTCTAGAGAGTGGTAATTCAGTTTTTAAATATTTTTGGATAAAAAAATATCTCATCGTATTAAAATAAGTTCCCCTGAAACAGAAGTTCAAAAAGATTTCCAGAAGGTGCATTAGATATTAAGTATAATCTGTTCAAGAGGCATTATCCTGGGGGTGAAGATTTTTGCGAAATTTTAAATTAAGGTTCCTATGGACCAATAAGATTCATCCAAATGTAGGGAGGAGATAAATGAAGAAATAAAAGAAAAATCCCCCAAAAATGAGTAAATACTCACATAAGATGAAGAGTTCACTAAGGACAAGGTTAATAGTTAAAAAAGAGAGATATTTAGGTGAAATGATGTATTTTTGATACCTCTCCATGGGGCAATTCCCCTCATGAAGGAGGCACCTATTTCACATGCTTGAATGAGTTTTAAACTCCCAAATAATGGGATATTTTTATCTCTCCTCTCTCTTGTTTCAACTAGATCCAAAAAGTCAGCAAAACTGACCTAAAAATGGTCAAAAATTGACCAAACTGATTTGGAAAATTCTAGAATCAATTGGCTTGGTTAGAAGCTCACTTTTTTTTATAAATAGAAGCCTTCCCCTTTGTTGAAACTTAATAGTGTTTTGCATTGTTACCATGTCTCTCCCAAGTGCCAAAAACAGTGAATTGTATTCATAATTCATTAGTTTTTGACCTTCCTTCTTCTAGAAGATTGGTGGCCACTCTTGTCTCAAACAAGAGTTGAACCCTCAAACCATCAATCCAAAGGAAAGCTCTCAAATTCATTAGTAAGTTGGTGATTCTTCTCTTTTCCATTTATTTTATGGTTTTTATGGTTTTTTATGCTTTTTGTTTTCTCTAAAATTGCAAGTGATGTTATGCCTCATTGTAAAAGGCATTCCCCTCTCTTCTCTAGTAAATCCAACCATTCTCTATCCTAGGTGAATGATTAATGATTAAAGTCAAGTTTTTTATAATGTTGTCTTATATAAGTAGAAAAATGTTTACTTTAGAATAATTTCTATACTCTTGGTGCAGTTTTAATTAATTTTAGAGACTTAAAAATTGAAAAATGGTCAGCCACCATACAAATTGAAAAATGGTCAGCCACCATACAAAGGAGGTTATGGCAAAATTTTTGGAAATTAGTGAAATAAATTTCATCTTTTATTATTCTAAAAGAGTAATCTTTATGGTTTCTATATTCTAAAGTATCATTTTCATGCATAGAATTATTTGTATAAAAGAAAATTAGTATTATTATAAAAGTATTACTTTCATTATATTTGATGCATAAAATCCAATTCTGATGAAAGTCACACTTTTATCATCATAAAAAAAATCACTTATGGTGAAAATCACTCTTTTAATAAAAAATATCTTTTATGCACCCATTTATGCATAAAAAACCATTTATGATGAAAATCACACTTTTAATATAAAAAATTATCTTTTATGCACCCATTTATGCATAAAAATCATTTATATCTTTATAATTAAATAAGGGTTCTCCTTAATCCTCTAGTTAATTTTTATAAAAATTGAAAAAAATGAATAAGTAGATAATCTGTGAGAAGAAATGCTACCATTTCATATTCACTAAGATGATAATGAGAAAATTCGATTAAACTATCGAAGTCGAAAATCGAGATAAATGATTATTTTATTCCTTTTAAGAAATCCATGTTTTAGAAATCTGTAAGCAAATATTCGTCGAACGAAACTTAGAAAAAGAGAAATTGAAATAGTACCTTTCAAGAAAGATAGTTTAGGAAGAACCTTTCCAGACCACCCAAACTCTGATTCAGACTATTGACCAAGACCTAATCCCTTCGTTAATGACGATGTGATCAATTCAGGAAAAATGCACTCAAAACACCCACCGAATCTGAAACTAGTTAAGACTTTTGATTTTGATCTAAAGCTCAAGTTAATTGAATTCGAGGAATTCTGTTTGGAATTCAGACCTAGATCTAGAAGTATTGGGGTACGTATTTAAGATTATTCATGGTTTTCAAACAAAAATCAAAACAAAACTTGCATAGAAACCCTGTTTTCTTAAAAGACTGTCTTACGCGCCAGAATGCTGGAGGGAGCATTTGGCATATATGTTTATCTAAGGGAAGTTCGGTTGCAACAGCTGGCAGGGAGTGTTTGAGGGACAGCTCACGCGACAAAGCCTGTCGAGGTCTTGACCAGCCTCGGTATGGTTAAAATGGTGCGCTTCCAGTACAATGGACGAGGGCCGACGAAGCAGTCCCTAAGTGAAGTGCCAGGACACCTAAGGAGGATCCTGGAGGGTTCTGACCAGGCGATGCATGGGCTCACAATGCCGAGGACACCCATTCGTATGTCGAGGAAGATATTGTATGACAGACCAATGTTATTGTAATCTATCACTGGATCTCATTGTTGACTCGCTGGTCTCAACGGAGAGTCCAGAATGATACTGTTTTGTGAGAAACAAAGACTCAATGGAAATTTTGAAGTATGACATGTGTAACCAGTAATTTGTTTGTCAATGGATTGTTTTTATTAAAGTTTTAAAGAGGAGTGTGTGCGTATCTGTTTTCTAAAGCTAAACTTAAGAAAGGCATTTCAATTATGGGTGGGTGAGTACTTGTTTGGTTCCACCGATTCCAGTGGTAGGGTGGTGGCTAACCCATGGGCCGGATGGGGTTAGGCTGGAATCATGGAGTTTTAATAATCAAACTGAAAAATCTTAGGATTACGCTAGGCTTCGAGTAGATAGTTAATGCCCTGATAAATTTCTCGATTGAGTGGATCAACGGCTGTGCCTAATCTTGATTAGGAAAAAAGCATTGAATTGCTCAGATGATCAAATTATATCAGTGATAGTTTCCTTCTATCTGGTTTATTCAGGTGGAGGATAGTTTAGATTTTGATCTCGTTAGAAAACTCGTTAAGAAAAATTCAAAAAGGTGGAATCGTCCCCGCTTTCCGGGCATGGGAAATTTTTCCGGTTTCGGTTTTCGGAGTGACCACCACCCTAGTCTCGTGCCCGGATATTCGTGGGCGAGACCCCGAGTGAGAAACCCTGCCCCGCGCATGAGGGAACTGCTTCCGCTGTCAGCTACCGGGAGTCCCGGTGCACGGAGGGGGCAGAGGGATCTCACAGTTGGTATCAGAGCGAAGTTGAAAACTAATAAGGATAAATAAATTCTTATCAGAAATTGATAATAAAAACTCAGAAAAAGCATTTTTCATAATGTATTTTCATTCCGTAAGCTTCTTTAATGAAGAATTTTTAATCAAAGAAATTATTTTTATAGATGGAAATTTCCTATTTATCTGGTATTCCCGACCTCACCCAGTGTCAAGATATGACTGCGTTCGCCTTCGAGCATCTCGTTTCTTCCGCTTCAACTCGAACAAGTCGAGCAAGACTCGCTTACCATTTCGAGGATTTATATTTTCCTAACCCAGTGGAGAGACAACAGCATAAGTGGTTTGCAGGGCAGTATGCCCACGCCTCTTGCGACCACCGTGCAATGCTGTGGCAGAACCTCTCATTGGCTATGATTCTGTTAAAGCTGAAAATGGTACGTGGCATCATTCTATATCATTCGACGCCTCGAAATTTTAGACTTTCATGCCAAGTCTATAGACTCCTTAGTTGTTTTATTCCTAAGGAGAAAATAATAACTCCCTTGTCAGTAAGTGAACGTTTGTATCGGGACATACCTATGGCCCAGTACCGTCGTCTTATGCAACTCCCGAGGAGATTTTGAATTTTGGAGCCGAGCTGCTCTATGTACATATTGCAACTTTTATATAAATAAAGAAATGTTTTCCGGAGAGAAATTTCCTATTGTATAAGTGATTGTTTACGAACGATCTAATAAAGAAAAATCTGCTACTATCGGACATATGTCATAGATCTCCAATAAGATCATTGTCTTGTTTAAGAAATTGTTTTCCAAACCTCTTAAGTCTTAGGATCTCGTGAATGATATCAAAATAAAAACTCAATAATATATAAATTTTTGGCAGAATCATGAGACGAGGAAACCGTGGCCGTCAGCCAGACCCTCTCTCTGAAGATGACGAGCTTGACCCTGATGTTCGCAAGGCTCTTCATAGGACTCAGCCAGGACCCTTCAAAGGAGAAGGGGAGAACCTGGGCGAGGCTGTGGAGAAATGGGTGGAAGCCATGGAAGAGTATTTTGATGTCACAGGCTACAATGAGCGGAGCAAAATGGCTCTTGCCCGGCTGAAAATAGTGGAAACAGCCAGGATAGCATGGAGGAACCACTATGACACCAACCGTCTGGACAGAAATACTCAGTCCTGGAACGACCTAAAAACCTATCTAAGAAAGATATTTTGTCCTCCTGGATTTTTGAAAATCAAAATGAACGAATTCTTAGAGCTAAAGCAAGAGCAAAACCATCGAAGAATATCACCAGGCCTTTGCTCTTCTACTCAAATATTCACCACCACTAGATGAAGAGCAACTCATGGCTAGGTTCATTCGGGGAATGAACGAACCCTTGGACACACTGGTCAAAAATGCCAAGCTAGTGTCCATGGCTGAAGCAGTAAGAATGGCAAAAGATTTTGCCAAAGCGTTTATAGTAAAGGTCCCGCCAAAGCCTGCACCCTCTAACTTTAAAAGATTCCAAGCCCAGGGAAGTACTTCAAACTTTCCACCCCCAAAGAGGCAGCAAGGCCCGAATCAGAATCAGGATGTAGGAAGATTCAGAAGTGAAGGAAGACCCTTCCCCCAAAATACTTTTTCAGGAGCCCCATCTCTTTCAAGAAATCAGAGGGATGAGCTCAGAACTGAAAATCGGTGTTTTGGATGCCAAGGTTTTGGTCAACCAGTTAAAAGACTGCCCGACTCCTGCCATGTCAAGGGGACAGAGAAGTCAAGGACCCCGAGTTCAGAGACCAACCCCTTCATACTAGTCTAATCAGGGTCCGTCTCGCCCAAGCCAGGGAAACCCCAGAAGAACTCCAGCTCAGCCATCTGCCTCTGTCCAGAGTAATCTCAGAACTCCTTCCTAGAACTGAGGCAACCAAAGAGAAAGAGTTCCACCTCAGACTGCAGCAGCCAGAGCAGTCACAATTTCAAATGTAGTAGAAGAGAAAAAAGGGCAGATCTATGCTGCAATTGAAAATCAAGGGCCTAACCAGCAGTTCTCCGTCATCCATACTCCAGCAGAGTATCAGGGTAAGCCTTTTAACCTTTTGATTGATTCTGGCAGTTCTCATTCATTCATTTCCCCTGGATGCTTGCGTAAGCTAGTCTTAGAACAGAAATCAGGGAAACCTATGCAAGTTGAATTGGCCAGTTTTTCACTCACCATGAGATAGATCTTATCCAGTTCAAACTAGATGGTAATGTGACCGAATGTCAGTTCCAAAGTCTTACCTCTGGGAGTTTTTGACGGGATCCTTGGAATGGATTGGCTCCACAAAAATCAAGCTGACATACACTATCACAATGGAACCATTTCCTTCCATGACCTTCACGGGAACAAAGTTCAAGGAACTGGAGTTTTCGGATCCCCAGACCTTCAGTTAGTAAAAGCTTCCAGGTTGTTGAAAGGACTTAGGAAGAAGCAGCAAATTTTTGTTGTCAAAATGAACCTAGTAAACTCAAAACTTAAGGCTAAAGAACCAGAATGGTTAAGTGAATTTGATGATCTATTCCCAACAGAACTAACTGAAATGCCTCCAATTCGGGAAGTAGATCATGTGATTGAATTGACCCCCGGAGCTCAGCCACACAGTAGCCCTGTGCACGTACAAAATGCCAGTTCCTGAAGCCATTAAACTCAAGGAACAGCTTAGACAGCTGTTAGAACAAGGGTTTGTAAGACCCAGTGTTTCACCTTGGGGTGCGCCAGTTCTCTTTCAGAAAAAGAAAGATGGAACGCTTAGACTCTTCTGTGTGGACTACAGAGGTCTAAATCAACTGACAGTTAAGAATAAGTATCCAATCCCAAGAATTGATGAGCTTTTGGACAGGCTAAATGGAGCCCAGATCTTCATAAAAATAGATCTCAAATTCGAGTATTACCAGATCAGGATCAATGATCAAGATATACCAAAAACAGCCATCAATACTCGCTATGGGCATTATGAATTTACTGTCATGCCATTCGGATTAACTAATGCCCCAGCTACATTCAATCGCCTAATGCAGGACATCCTCAGAGAATACTTGGATGATTTTTTTCTAGTTTTCTTTGATGACATTCTGATTTACTCAAGGAATGCAGCTGACCATAAGACTCATGTCCGAAAAGTTCTTGAGATTCTAAGGAAGCATCAACTCTTTGCCAAAAAGAGCAAATGCACTTTCTATGCCGACCACGTTGAATACTTGGGCTTTCTGGTATCCAAAGATGGAATTTCTCCAGATTCCGCAAAAGTCCAAGCAGTCATAGATTGGCCGGAACCAAAGACAGTGAAAGAAGTCAGAGGATTCTTGGGATTGACTGGTTGGTATAGAATTTTTATACCAAAGTATGCTCTCATAGCTTCCCCCCTGACTAACCTTCTCAAAAAGAATACCCCATTTCAGTGGTCTGCGAGGTGTCGTTCTGATACTGCCAGATTTCTCTCTATCCTTTGAGGTAGTAACTGATGCAAGTGGTTTTGCCCTGGGAGGTGCACTCATGCAGGAAGGTCATGCAGTGGCCTATGAATCCCGAAAGCTCAGAACGCATGAGAGGAATTATGCTGTCCACGACCTGGAATTGCTTTCAGTAGTCTATGCCTTAAAGTTGTGGAGACACCTACTGGGAAAAAGATTCACTTTGATGACAGATCATCAAAGCTTAAAGTGGATCTTTACTCAAAAGGACCTCAACATGCGCCAAAGAAGGTGGATGCAGACCCTGCAGGAATTTGATTTTGAAATCAAGTACCACCCAGGCAAAGAAAATGTGGTAGCAGATGCCCTCAGCAGAAAAGCCTCCTTGCTTGCAATTACTGTAATATCAAATCCTTTGATTATTCAAGCAAGTGAGAAGATCATGCAGGATAGATTCTTTGGCCCTATTGCTACCCTACTTATGCAGGAAAGCAAAACTCCTCAGGAGTTGAACAGAGTTCAAGGGTACAGCCTGGATGATGGCATTATGTATTATAATCGCAGGCTATGCATTCCCAATGATGAGGAAACCAAGGGACAAATTCTGAATGAAGCCCATGATAGCCTTATAGCAGGACATCCAGGTTTCATCAAAACCTACATGTCTGTAAAGAAAAGCTTCTTTTGGCCTGGTCTGAAAAAGACTGTACTGAATCATGTACGTCAATGTCTGACATGCCAGAAAGTCAAAGCTAAAAGAGTAAAAATGCCTGGGAAGTTACATCCATTGGACATCCCCCAGATGAAGTGGGAATGTATCAGTATGGACTTTATTGCTGGATTACCTTCAGTGCAATCAGGTTACAACTCCATTTTTGTGGTAGTTGACAGAATAACCAAAGTTGCCCATCTGATCCCAGTAAAAGAAACCTACACTACAGTGGATGTGGCCAGAGTGTTCCTCAAAGAAATCTTTAGATTGCATGGCCTACCCAGGAGAATAGTAAGTGATCGAGATCCCAAATTTACTTCAAGGTTCTGGACTGCATTTTTCGAAGCAGTGGGAACTTTCTTGGATCTCAGCATAGCTTATCACCCTGAGACTGATGGTCAAACTGAAAGGGTAAACCAAGTAATCGAAGATATACTTCGGTCATGTTGTGCAGAGAACCCAAGAAGTGGCTAAGCTATCTATACCTAGTCGAGTTCGCCTACAATGCTTCTTATCACTGAAGTATCGGGATGAGCCCTTTTAAAGCTCTGTATGGACAAGATTGCTTAACTCCATTAACTTGGTCCGACCCATTGATTAGGGTCGAGATGTCCAGACACATGCTTGACGACATGGAGCAACAGATGCAGGCAATTCGTAAAGATATAAAAGCTGCCCAGGATCGACAGAAGCAGTATGCAGACAAGAAGAGGATAGACAAAAAATTCAAAGGAGCAGATATGGTCTTCATTCGAGTACGACCCAAAAGAAGTTCTCTATCTCTTGGGAAGTACAAGAAATTATCCCCCAGATATTGTGGGCCATATCTGATTACAAAGAAAGTAGGTGACTTAGCCTACGAGCTTCTTTTGCCTCCT
The DNA here is from genome assembly GCF_041138505.1 of Cibotium barometz. Lineage (NCBI taxonomy): Eukaryota > Viridiplantae > Streptophyta > Polypodiopsida > Cyatheales > Cibotiaceae > Cibotium > Cibotium barometz. The sequence goes on along the minus strand of NC_141054.1, from coordinate 2,009,513 downwards.
CATCTCAAAGTTCATGATGTATTTCATGTAAGCCTTCTAAAAAAATATGTGCCAAGCCCAAATCATGTGCTTGATGATGAAATCCTAACCTCTTCAACCCAAGGGCAGATGGAAATCCAACCTGAAGAAATTCTTGATGTTCGAGAAAAGATTCTGAGAAATAGAATTCTCAGAGAATTATTAGTAAAATGGAAGTTCTATCCTTTTGAAGATGCCACCTGAGAGAATGAAGCCGATCTGTTGTGGGATTATCCCCAGTTTGCGAGATGAGGACATCTCGCGTTTTTCAAGTGGAAGAGAATGTAAGATTCTTCCCCAGCCTCTCAAGTTTTTCAAGTGGAAGAGAATGTAAGATTCTTCCCCAGCCTCTCAAGATGTCCAGCATCTTCCCCTGTAATAAAATCCCTCTTCAGAAATATAAAAGATCTTGTTTCTAGAGAGTGGTAATTCAGTTTTTAAATATTTTTGGATAGAAAAATATCTCATCGTATTAAAATAAGTTCCCCTGAAACAAAAGTTTAAAAAGATTTCCAGAAGGTGCATTAAATATTAAGTATAATCTGTTCAAGAGGCATTATCCTGGGGGTGAAGATTTTTTCGAAATTTTAAATTAAGGTTCCTATGGATCAATAAGATTCATCCAAATGTAGGGAGGAGATAAATGAAGAAATAAAAGAAAAATCTCCCAAAAATGAGTAAATACTCACATAAGATGAAGAGTTGACTAAGGACAAGGTTAATAGTTAAAAAAGAGAGATATTTAGGTGAAATGATACATTTTTGACACCTCTGCATGGGGAAATTCCCCTCATGAAGGAGGTGCCTATTTCACATGCTTGAATGAGTTTTAAACTCCCAAATAATGGGATATTTTTATCTCTCCTCTCTCCTGTTTCAACTAGATCCAAAAAGTCAGCAAAACTGACCTAAAAATGGTCAAAAATTGACCAAACTGATCTGGAAAATTCTAGAATCAATTGGCTTGGTTAGAAGCTCACTTTTTCCTATAAATAGAAGCCTTCCCCTTTGTTGAAACTTAATAGTGTTTTGCACTGTTACCTTGTCTCTCCCAAGTGCCAAAAACAGTAAATTATTGTATTCATAATTCATTAGTTTTTGACCTTCCTTCTTCTAGAAGATTGGTGGCCACTCTTGTCTCAAACAAGAGTTGAACCCTCAAACCATCAAGCCAAAGGAAAGCTCTCAAATTCATTAGTAAGTTGGTGATTCTTCTCTTTTCTATTTATTTTATGGTTTTTATGGTTTTTTATGCTTTTTGTCTTCTCTAAAATTGCAAAGTGATGTTATGCCTCATTGCAAAAGGCATTCCCCTCTCTTCTCGAGTAAATCCAACCATTCTCTATCCTAGGTGAATGATTAATGATTAAAGTCAAGTTTTTTATAATGTTGTCTTAAATAAGTAGAAAAATGTTTACTTTAGAATAATTTCTATACTCTTGGTGCACTTTTAATTAATTTTAGAGACTTAAAAATTGAAAAATGGTCAGCCATACAAAGGAGGTTATGGAAAAATTTTTAAAAATTAGTGAAATAAATTTCATCTTTTATTATTCTAAAAGAGTAATCCTTATGGTTTCTATATTCTAAAGTATCATTTTCATGCATAGAAGATGCATTTTGATTATTTGTATAAAAGAAAATTAGTATTATTATTATAAAAGTATTACTTTTATTATATTTGATTTTTATGCGTAAAAGATTATTTTTTATTATAAAAGTGTTACTTCTATCATATTTGATTTTCATGCATAAAAGATTATTTTTTTATTATAAAAGTGTTACTTTTATCATATTTGATTTTCATGCATAGAAGTATGCATGAAAGATTATTTTTTATTATAAAAGTGTTACTTTTATCATAATTGATTTTCATGCATAGAAGTATGCATAAAAGATTATTTTTTTACTATAAAAGTGTTACTTCTATCATATTTGATTTTCATGCATAGAAGTATACATAAAAGATTTTTTTTTAATTATAAAAGTGTTACTTCTATCATATTTGATTTTCATGCATAGAAGTATGCATGAAAGATTATTTTTTATTATAAAAGTGTTACTTCTATCATAATTGATTTTCATGCATAGAAGTATGCATAAAAGATTATTTTTTTATTATAAAAGTGTTACTTCTATCATATTTGATTTTCATGCATAGAAGTATGCATAAAAGATTAATTTTTATTATAAAAGTGTTACTTTTATCATATTTGATTTTCATGCATAGAAGTATGCATAAAAGATATTTTTTTATATTAAAAGTGTGATTTTCATCATAAATGGTTTTTATGCATAAATGGGTGCATAAAAGATATTTTTTATATTAAAAGTGTGATTTTCATCATAAATGATTTTTATGCATAAATGGGTGCATAAAAGATATTTTTTTATATTAAAAGTGTGATTTTCATCATAAATGGTTTTTTATCCATAAATGGGTGCATAAAAGATATTTTTTATTAAAAGAGTGATTTTCACCATAAATGAATTTTTTTATGATGATAAAAGTGTGACTTTCATCAGAATTGGATTTTATGCATAATTAGATGCATATAGAATCTTTATAATTAAATAAGGGTTCTCCTTAATCCTCTATTTAATTTTCACAAAAATTAAAAAAAAATGAATAAGTAGATAATCTGTGAGAAGAAATGCTACCATTTCATATTCACTAAGATGATAATGAGAAAATTCAATTAAACTATCAAAGTCGAAAATCGAGATAAATGATTATTTTATTCCTTTTAAGAAATCCATGTTTTAGAAATCTGTAAGCAAATATTCGTCGAACAAAACTTAGAAAAAGAGAAATTGAAATAGTACCTTCCAAGAAAGATAGTTTAGGAAGAACCTTTCCAGACCACCCAAACTCTGATTCAGACTATTAACCAAGACCTAATTAATCCCTTCGTCAATGACGATGTGATCAGTTCAGGAAAAATACACTCAAAACACCCACCGAATCTGAAACTAGTTAAGACTTTTGATTTTGATCTGAGGATCAAGTTAACAGAATTCGAGGAATTCTGTTTGGAATTCAGACCTGGATCTAGAAGTATTGGGATACAGATTTAAGATTATTCATGGTTTTCAAATAAAAAATCAAAACAAAACTTGCATAGAAACCCTGTTTTCTTAAAAGACTGTCTTACGCCAGAATGCTGTGGGAGGGAGCATTTGGCATATATGTTTATCTAAGGGAAGTTCGGTTGCAAACAACAGCTGGCGGGGAGTGTTCGAGGGACAGCTCACGCGATAAAGCCTGCCGAGGTCTTGACCAGCCTCGGTATGGTTAAAATGGTGCGCTTCCGGTACAATGGACGAGGGCCGATGAAGCGGTCCCTAAGTGAAGTGCCAGGACACCTATGGAGGATCCTGGAGGGTTTCGACCAGGCGATGCACGGGCTCGCAGTGCCGAGGACACCCATTCGTATGTCGAGGAAGATATTGTATGACAGACCAATGTTATTGTAATCTATCACTAGATCTCGTTGTCCAGAATGATACTGTTTTGTGAGAAACAAAGACTCAATGGAAATTTTGAAGTATGACATGTGTAACCAGTAATTTGTTTGTCAATGGATTGTTTTTGTTAAAGTTTTAAAGAGGAGTGTGTGCGTATTTGTTTTCTAAAGCTAAAGTTAAGAAAGGCATTTCAATTATGGGTGGGTGAGTACTTATTTGGTTCCACCGATTCCAGTGGTAGGGTAGTGGCTAACCCATGGGCCGGATGGGGTTAGGCTAGAATCATGGAGTTTTAATAATCAAACTGAAAAATCTTAGGATTACGCTAGGCTTCGAGTAGATAGTTAATGCCCTGATAAATTTCTCGATTGAGTGGATCAACGGCTGTGCCTAATCTTGATTAGGAAAAAAGCGTTGAATTGCTCAGATGATCAAATTATATCAGTGATAGTTTCCTTCTATCTAGTTTATTCAGGTGGAGGATAGTTTAGATTTTGATCTCGTTAGAAAACTCATTAAGAAAAATTCAAAAAGGTGGAATCGTCCCCGCTTTCCAGGCATGGGAAATTTTCCCGGTTTCGGTTTTCGGAGTGACCACCAGCCTAGTCTCGTGCCCGGATATTCGTGCGAGGCCCCGAGTGAGAAACCCTGCCCCGCGCATGAGGGGGCTGCTTCCGCTGTCAGCTACCGGGAGTCCGTTGCGTGGAGGGGGCAGAGGGATCTCACATCTTCGACTCGTCCAATTGTTCCTCTAGCCCCGACGGTAGCTTCTACATCCGCTTCCATAGACGAGCTAGCCAAACTCAAGAAGGAGCTTGAAGATTTCAAAAGGTAACAACAAGAGGACGCGGCCGTGGCAGTGCTCAAGAAGGAGATCGAGCAGCTCAAGGTCAAAGATCCCAAGACGAATCCATGGTGCCCGATATGTAGCTCACAAGGCCATCTTCCAAATGATTGTCCCACCAAGAAATATTGCTCATTTTTCTCCAAGGCGGGCCATGAGGACAAGGAGTGTTTCTACCTCAAGGGGCTTCGCCTTATGCAACAACAACTTAAGCAAGGGGCCTCCCTGCTTAATCCCTTTGCTCAAGACTACATGGTGACCCCAACTAGTAGTGCTTCAACTTCTTCCCATGCCCCTAACCACCAACCAAACCCAACACCCTTCTTGAACCCTCAATCAGCCCCCCAATCCCAAGCTTATATTAACCCTGCCCCCACTGGTCCCTCCTACTTAGCTACCCCACATACCCTTCCCTCCCCCTCTATGGAGCAGAGTCTCTCTTGTATCATTCCTTTTGGTATCGTGATATGCTATGTTGTGCTCTGTTTGGGTTTTGTCTATCTCTTTGTGTGAGCAAGGTGAGAGGTGTGAGTGGTGTGTGTAGTGTGTGTGTGAGGCCTGTAGGGGTACTGCAGTGCTAGGTGGTGGTCGGAGAGCACGGTAGGCAGTGTAGAGCATAGGTCTTGCATGTCTAGCCATTGAGGTCGACTCATCCTTGGTGAGTATACTTCCCTGAGACGATCCACGCTCCCTTCTCCCCCAACCATAGTGTTTGTGTCGATTATCCTCAAGTTCCCTAGCGAGGACCGGCGAAGTCATCCATAGGATGAAATAAGAAATGCTTTACTGCCCAGTTAGGTTGCCCAACCTGACTTGACTGCATGGGTCTTCTATGAGAAACATAAGGATATGATGCACTTATTGGTGAAAAAAGCATTATTTGGGAGAGTAGTGGTATATGTTTCCATTATTGAATTTCAAAACAGAGGCTTGCCACATGCACATATATTATTGATATTGGAAAATAAATGTAAACTGATTGAGATTGCTCACTAGGATAAGCTGGTATGTGTTGAACTTCGTGATAATGTGGTGTTTCCTAAATTACACAACATAACCAGTCCTTATAATGTCCATGGACCATGTGGGGAACTAAATATGCACTCTCCTTGCATGGTTAATGGGAGTTGCAAAATTCGTTATCCTCAAAAGTTTTCTCATACCACTATCGTTGATGACAATGGGTGTCCAACTTACATGTGGCGAGACGATAGTAGTTTCATACAAGTAAAGGATCATAGGGTGGATAGTCGATGGGTTGTTCCATATAATCTTTTTCTCTATATGAGATTCAAAGCCCATATTAACATAGAACTATGCTCTACCATTATAGCTGTGAAATATTTATATGAGTATGTATACAAAGGACATGATAGAGCTACTATAGAGTTGCAAAAATGGGGTTATTGATGAGATTAGTTAATATCTGGATCCACGTGTCTACATCAGAGGCATGTTGGCGCTTTTACCAATATGATTTACATGATGAAAAGCCAGATATGAAAAGGTCGCATGTTCATATTTCGATTCAAAATCATGTTATATTCAATGACCATGATGATTTACGTGATGTAATTAGTCATAACAGAAACCAAAGAACTACTCTCACTGAATGGTTTAGAGCTAATCAATTGCATGCGGATGCAAATAGCTTCCTATATATTGGTTTCCCTTACAAGTGGGTGTGGAATACAGCTTCTCAATCATGGACTAAAAGAAAAAGGGAAAATATTATTAGATGTATGTATAATGTTAGCCCAAGTGTAAGTGAGCAATACTACTTACGCATATCTTTTGAAGATGTACGGATAGTGAATGGACATTTGTATCCCTGTTTTAAGGCTCCATGTGAAGATAGAGGAATGTTGAAGAGTGATGAGGAGTGGTATATATTTCTCTAAAAAGCTACCTTTCAAAAAATAAGATTTGAACTGCGTCAACTTTGTCATTATTTTGTTTTTTTGTGAGCCTATATCTCCTAGACAGCTTTGGAATAAAATCTCTACCGAACTTTCATATTGTTTTTTTCATAACTTTCAAAGAAGGTGTGTTGACGTTGGTTTTGTCATTCTATAGCTAAGAATTAAGCTTTGTTACACATGCAAGACCTCTTACAACAATATGGAAAACGTCTACATGATTTTGAAGGATTACATCTTCCCAATAGATCAAGTGTTGTTATATAGTCAACAATGGTTTGTTGATGGAAGAGATGATCATGTTTAATTCTAATCAACATGTTGATTTGGCTCTTTCAATGAAAAGGATTCTTAATAGTTGTCGATCAAGGCCATTTCTTTGAACAATGGTGGTGTTTTTTTAACCTTGATGGACCAGGTGGATCAAATAAAACATATCTCTATAATGCCTTGCTATCTTGATTACATGAAGAGAATCAAGTTGCTTTGACATGTGCATCTTCTGGAGGAATAGTTGCATTGTTATTTTCAAATAGACATATTGGTGCACTCATGTTTCAAAATCCCATTAGTTCTCAATGCTTCTAGCACATGTAGTATTAAAGTAAATAGTTCATTGGTCGAGGTGCTGAAGCTTGCAAGATTGATAATTTGGGATGAGGATCCAATGATGCATCAATATGCATATGAAGAATTAGACAAGACATTATGCAAAGTGATAGAGCGTTTAGAGGGGAAATTATACTCCTTAGTGGTGACTTTAGGCAAATCTTACATGTTGTGACAAATCAATCACGTGAGGATACTGTTGATACAATGTTGTGCCGGTCATATATTTGGAGATATATAAATGTTTTAAAGCTTACCCAAAACATGGCCGGTCATGGAGAGTGGTTATGATGGTACAAAACAAGAATTTATCAAATCGATTTTACAAGTTAGAGATGGCTCTATAGAAAGTCCAAATAATTAAGGTAAAGTGGTGATTCCAGAGCTAATGTTGATCCATGGGAACTTCTTGCAGAGTTTGGTAGAATGGGTGTACACTTATGGTATTTGCAGTAGGGTTTATCTCTATTGATTATAGTAGCCAAGACTCTTTTATGTACAAACCGTTTCATGTAACGATGGCTATTTCTCGAACCACAAAGATATAGGTACTCTACACTCAATATAAAGATCTTCAAAGAATGGAGGACTATGCATGCTTATTCAAAAACCGTGCTATTCTTACACAACAAAATCAAGAGGCCGATGAGATCAATGAACTAGCCTTGAGTGCATTACTTGGTCTTGAAAAAGAATACCTCAATGCGGATTCGGTTATTTCTTCTACACATGACAAAATATTGTATGCAATTCAGTATTTGAATAGTTTGAACTTAGGTGGTGGTTACCCTCCTCATAGCTTGCTTCTAAATATGAATAATCCTATCATTTTGCTCTACAATTTGGACCCTCGAAAGAGACTTTGTAATGGTACCAGACTGATATACAAGCAATTTCACTCAAAATTGATAGAAGTGGAAATTATTATAAGTACAAACATTGGAGGCATGATCTTTATTCCTAAGATAACATTCATACCATCTATGCCTCAATTGCCTTTTAACATGAGAAGGAGATAATTTCCTGTGAGGCTAGCTTTTGGCATGTCATAAATAAGTCCTAAGGACAAACATTAAGTGTGTTGGGACTTTATTTGGCCACACAGGTACTCACACATGGATAATTGTATGTTGCTATGTCATGTGCTAGATCATCAAATGTAGTGAAAGTGTGTAAAAGATATTGCAGACCACGAAAGTAGCATTAAAAGTACAAACAAAGTCTACACGGGATGGTCACTGAGGGAGCTCGATGGAGGAAGGTTTTCTTGGATACCCTCTCTGTACTTTGAACACTCTCTCTAGCTATTCCCACCACCATCTCCGCCTACCACCTCCCAGCTCAGCTCCACCACCAACCTTGCTCCTCCCTTTGTCTCTCTATCTACCTTCTCTTCCTCTCCTCTCTCTCTCTCTAACCATCTCACATCTCTTTGTTGCTTCTCTCTCTCTCTCTCCCCCTTGTCTCGGTCTCCCCCCTCTCTATATATCTTTCTCTTTGATCACTCTCTCTATCTACACTTAATTTTATTTCTCTTTGCTTCTCTCTCTCCCTTGTCTCACTCTCTCCTCTCTCTCTTTCTCTCTCTCTTTATATATCTTTCTTTGCTCTCTCTCTCTCTCTCTCTCTCTCTCTCTCTCTCTCTCTCTCTCTCTCTCTCTCTCTATATATATATATATATATATATATATATATATATATATATATACACACACACACACACACACACACACACACACACACACACACACACACATATATCTTGCTCTTTCCTCACTCTCTCTATCCTTCTCTTTGCTCAATCTCTCTATCCTCCTCTCTCTCTCTCTCTCTCTCTCTCTCTCCTTGTCTTTGCTCACTCTCTATATCCTCCTATGTCTCTCTCTCTATCCTTCTCTTTGCTCTCTCTCTCTCTCTCTCTCTCTCTCTCTCTCTCTCTCTCTCTCTCTCTCTCTCTCTCCTTTTGTTTGCTCACTCTCTTTATCCTCCCTCCCTCTCTATCCTTCTCTTTGGTCACTCTCTCTCTCCCTATCTTTCTCTTTGCTCACTGTCTTCCCTCTCTCTCTATATATATCCTTCTCATTCCTCGCTCTCTCTTTCCTCCCTCCTTCTTGTCTCTGTGACCCTTAATGCTCTTTCTTCATCTATTTCATTAGTAGTCTATCAGTGTCTCTCCCTTCCCAACTCATTTTTCCTAATCCTTCTTATCATTCATTTCTCAACACGGTACACTTAACTCATGTTTTGCGTACAGATCCTTCCAGTCTACAAACTTAATACTGGCTTATTCATCCACACAATATAGAAAATATCAATTCTTTATTGCTTTGTAGTATGACATGTTGAGAACAAACATTGTTAAAACTGTCAATGATATCTTATTGCAAAACCCCAACATGCATCTCTCTCTCTCTCTCTCTCTCTCTCTCTCTCTCTCTCTCTCTCTCTCTCTCTCTCTTTTCATATGTAAAATAAGCTCATGTCATAATAATAAACAATTATTAAACCTAATCACTTTAATATTTGTAAACAAATGTGTTCATCGCACTACAATCACATCTTCATCAAGACACCCTCCACAACGTCCTCTTCGGGATCAATACAAACAATGGTCATACCTAATTTGTGCACTCTACCATAGCACAATCTTCATATCCTGCATAAAGCTCTACTATCACTTGCCCTTCTTTTGCATGACACTTCAATAAGCTATCCCAAAATTTATATCCACGTTGACATCCACCTTCAAAGAAAACATTTCTCTAAATTCCACATAATATGCAACACCCATAATTTGGAGAACTTATACATTTATACCATACCTTGCCATGTTGTCCCATCTGGGTGTCATCCCCAGTGTATCGTGGTGCAAGGATCAATGATATAATTAAGCGAGAAAGGTTGTGCATGGTTTATTCCAACTATGCTCGTGAAGAAAGCAGCAAGGGTATATGTCTTCACAAGAGTATGAGATGATTTATTATAACAGAAAGTGATATTCAATGGTAACCTTTTATATGGTTAGTGCTGCTTACCTCTTGTCCAAATGCCTTTCCAATCTATGTTGTACACCTCATAATCACTAGGGTGTCTATACAAAGCCACCATTAGGTGAAATATGGACTCTTATTTTTGCCCTTTAAGGATTTCCACACCTCCTCTCTCTAGAAAAATGGGCTCATGGTGAAATTTTTGCAAATCAACTCAAAAGTGAGCGGAGTTTGGACATCACCAATTTGGGGACTTCTTGAATATTCAAAATTTCTTATCATGCTATATATCATTGGAAGGGTCTCGAAGAGTAGATTCCAAATGCCCGAACTCCACTCACTTTTAAGTTGATTTGCAAAAATTTCACCATGAGCCTATTTTTCTAAAGAGAGGAGGTGTGGAAATCCTTAAGGGGCAAAAATGAGAGTCCATGTTTCACCTAATGATTGCTCGGCCTATGCTATCATGGTTGTCACTTGATATCATAGTACCAATGACAATAAGAGAGCCGTTGTCATCTAGGATGGTCTCACAAATTTGAAGCAATAAAGGCTCATCTCCATCTACGTGGCATAGACATAAAACGTGAAAATTTTCACCCAATGTATACACACTAACACTTAATGATGTGAAAAATTTCTCTTGATCACTCACATGTAAAAAGATTCCATGTTGGAACAATGTTATCAGGGTAGCCATAAACAGAACCTAATGTGGGCAACCTCACTGCAATACAATCACACCTTGTGCTTGTATTTACACCTTTAATATTAAAGGTCCGGTTTTCCTCTTTCACAATTTGTAACATATCAAAAAGATGTACTAGCTCCTCTAGACACTCCTGGTTTGGAATTGCACGGCCTATCTTCAAAAGACCCCAACAAATTCCCTCACCTTTGGAGAATCATGTCCTACTACACCATGTTGAGAAGAGTTACACATTAATTATCATTTCACGATATAAAATACACACATTTAGTCGCAATTGATTAGTACAGCTATGCGCCAAGGCTTCTATAATAGTACAAGAACTAGCACTTTGCTATTGCAACACGCTTGGAACACCTGAGGACTAGTGTTGATGAGACACTCCTACAAAGCATACATTTTGCAAGTACATACACTACACATATGCATTACATTATCATTACTAATGAGTAAAATCATACCTAGCAAATTCGTTTGGATTAGTATCAGAACACCTAGGCTAGGTGGATTATTATGTTGAAATGGTGCATTTGGCGCTTCACCTCTTGCTAAGCTTATCTAGATCCATAACTTATTCATCTACGTTAGTATTCCAACTATGTAATAATTAAACCCCTCACCTTTGCCAAGCATCTTTGGGCGTATTACTAAATCATGTACAACGGTAGTAATAATAAAACTAATCAATCATCATAAGTAAAAGAGTACCATGCCTGTGTTGGTGCATGACCCACTTCATCAACTTTTGGGTTACCTCGATCCTTTGAGTGCTATTCTTAGAACCACTTTCGTCATAATCCGATGTAGAGACATCAGAGTCATCTTCTTCCCCTCATGCCTTTGCTTCTTTCTCTTCCTTTGTGGCATCCTTTTTTAGCTGGGCACTTTTGCTCCTTCATCATCATCATCCTCTTCATCTTCATCAGCCCCTTGATCTTCCATAAGCCCTTTGTCCTTATCTTGAAGATGTGATTGGTCATGTAGATTATAGTACATACCATCTTTGATGACAACAGGGTTTAAAGCTACCACACCTTGTTTTTTTTGGACCCTGCCATTTCCTCAAACAACTTTCCAAAATACAGTCTCTTGAGATTGGCGAGATCCTCTGAAAATGTATCTAAAAAAAATATTTTTTACTTAAATGTTATTTCTACAAGGACAGCCACACCTTGTGCTCCAATCTTGTGCCATATAACTTCTCATCTTAGCCAATCCCTAAATAAACTTGCATTTTCTACGTTGACATTAAAATTATTACTAATACAAAATACAATGCTTTGTATATATCAAGAAAATAGGGAAAGTAATTATTACTTATGTTTTGGGATTTGTAAGTCCTTGAGCCTCAGCGAATCTCCATCAATCAAAATATCTAAAATCATTACTTTTTTATCGTTTGGCAATGATCTAGATGCTAAGTTATACAACGTATCCTCCTTCAAACAATCTAGTTTCTCATCCCAATTTATTTGCGTGTCATCTGTAACACAGCACCAAGATCAAACCGTAACATTAAGACCATAATATGTCATTGCCTACCAATAAAGACAAAGAGGGAACAATGTAGGCTTTCTTATTCAAAGAAACTTTCTCCTTGTGCAGGGTTTGCAATTACGGCCAGCCATCTAGTAGCATGCCTCCACTTTCCCTCATCTTTATAAAATGTAGTTCTCCATTTATCTTCAAACACATTTACAAGCAAGGTATCTACTAGGGGCTCAATATCTCAGATGGCTACGAGGTACTCATCCTATTATTCATATGTTACTACATTAGTTTGACAATATATAAATGTTACTCATAATATTGCAAATGTTAGAAGATAGAAGATTGTACCTGGAATACTATTTGGGATAGTTTTGAAAGCTCATAATTGTACCAGGATGGGCGACCCTTTTTTTTTCTATGAGGCATTCTTCTCCATCCATGCCTTGTTCATCGCTCTTATGGGCTTCATAATTTTTTCTTTATTTGATAATGCAAGCTCCCTAATGAGACACACTTTGTCTACAAGAGACGACAAAACATAGCCCACTTCATTCATCCTATGGGCAAATAAATAATGAGTTGTGAAGAAAGATAAAACATACTGCACTTGGACCTTCTTAAGTCAAATAGATTTACAACATATATTCTCATAATGTATACGTTCCCTTACCTCGTTAAGCGAGCTATGACTATTAGGACCTCCCCCTCGGTATCCTCATTGAATTCGATAAGAGTGTCAACACATGGATGTCTTGATATACAACATTCTTGAATATTACAAACAGTGTGAATCTAATTAGTCCCAAAACTATTTTGAGAAACTTAACACTGTGTTCAAAAAGTTAGCAATTTAAGATGACTCACATTTACTAATCTCCTCCATCCTTGCCACAACACGATGATTATCATCCCACACATAAAACATCTTGTTAGACATAAATGCATACTCCGTGTTTGATCGTATTCTCGAACTCCTCGTTTTCCATTCGCCATATGTCATCCCATGCACTAACATCATCATGTGATACTTCTCTAATAGGATTGTGGAATAAGGAGATAGAGCAAATGAACCTACATCGATCACCACTATAGCCATTTGTGTAGAATTCCCTTGCTAGCTTCTTGTACCTAAACTGAACTCTTTGTATAGAGGGGTTAGACACAAGACTACACAAGGAAATAGGTGGCAAAGGAGTGCATTTCTTCACCTACAATGTACACACAGAGGTTGTACTTACCAATCATAAAAATACCTCATGTAAGATTACTTAAAAAGTGGATAACAACTCTCTTTACTATGTTTAGACTATCCTACAAGAGTTCTAGTCACAAACGAGTTGCATGTGTGACAATGTAGTGGTCTTCATTCTTGACTTCTTTTTTAGTTCCCTCTTCCACCTCTCCTACTTCCCTTGTTTCTTCCATGGATTTCAAAGAACTACCTTTTTTGTAGTCTTAAAAGATCCACTTGGATTTCTACATGGAGTCTTTAAGCGATGTGCACGCTTTGGAGATTTAATTGCATGCAGGGTTTCCATTAAATATCGATCAATCTAAGTATATCAACATATACAAGACAAATCAATCTTAATAAAACCAAAAAAATAAGCATAACTGTAAAGGTAACGATAGATATAAAAACACTTACACAATCTCTTGCTAGCCATATAATAATGTAGCCTTTGCTTTGATTTACCATGAGGATATCACCATCTTCAAGGGAAAAACGAAGGATTACTTCTCCCTTTTTGACATCTTCAATTGACACATCAATATACCCAAGAAGCAAAGGTCCCTTTTTCATACTGTTGAACGTTTAAAACACCCATGTCCCTTTTACGAGTTTGAGGAGGTGCCATGTAGAAAAGTGGACAAGCAAGAGAAGAGAGAGAAAAGTAAGAGATTGCTAAATAAAATAGAAAGGAAGGAGATTGGAAGAGAAAAGAAAGTGAACAAGCAAACAAAGCAAACAACAATAGAGAGATCAAAAAAAGAAAGAGAATATAAACAAAAAGAAAAAAGAAAAAAGAAAAAAGAAAGAGATATAAATAGAGAAACAAAACAAACTTTTAGGGTAAAGAGAGATAAAAATAAATAAACAAAATAAATTTTTAGAGTTTTTGATTTAAAAAAAGAGAGAAAGAGACAAGAAATAGAAAAGAGAAGAGAAGAAAAAGGAAAGAAAGAGAAGAAAATTTTTAAAAACAAGAGAAGAAAAAAAATAAAAAACAAGCAAAAAAGAAGAGAAAGAGTAAGAGAGGCATTTGAGAGAGAAGGGAGGTGTAAAGAGAGAGAGAGAGAGAGAGAGAGAGAGAGAGAGAGAGAGAGAGAGAGAGAGAGAGAGAGGCAAAGGATAAGCGAAGAAGAGAGAGGGGGGGGAGAGGCGAAAGAGCGAGGGAGAGAGGGTGTAGTGAGGCGGTTGCCCTAAGTAAGGAGGAGACACATATAGACTTAGTATCTTTTTTAAGGTTTTTTGTTTTCTTTTTAATAAAAACTAGTTTGTTTCTTTGTTTTGTTTTAAATTTAAAAAGGGTTTTTATTTTTTTGAAAGAGTAGAATTAGTTTTTTTTAATAGGTTTTTTGTTTCGTTTTAAATGGTTAAAAATAAAATACAAGGAGAGAAAGAAAGAGAGATATTGATCCGGTGGAGAGAGGACGAGGAAAAATGAGAGGAGAAGGAGAGAGAGAGAGAGAGAGAGGACACCCCACTTAGAGAGTGAAGATAATCTACAAGATTGTGGGCCAAGTATAATCATGTAATAGTAGAGTTGACACTCGTTACATGACTTCCTAATTAGCAAGTGTGATTTCTACACTAAGTTAATGCATTTAGAGGATAGTTGCATCTAAATTGAAGGTCTAACAAGGAAAATCAAACTCTTATATTAGGCCTAGGCCTCTCATAGCATCCATTAAGAGTGATCGTAAAAGAGGAGATGTTATCACCAAAAATTCCAAGTACTAAGTAGAATAATAGGCTATCCACATCCAAGAATTATGACTTTAATCACAACAGTGTGGCCGCCACGTACAAACTACATGTAGTCATGAAAATCCAAGATAGCTAAACAAATAATTATTTATGGGAGTTAATTATGTAAGCATTTATTATTAAATATTATTATTAAAAAATAATTTTATATTTTGTATATTAATGACACTATTTATAATGATTGAAGAATGTTTTTATGATTGTTATAATATTTTTTAGAAAAATGAATATATATTTTTAAATTCATTCTTATATGTATAGATTTAGTGTTTAAATTTCAAATTCATTTTCATTAGTTTGTTGTGTGTTTATGAGTTTTTTTGTGAGATATAGTACTTTGACAAATAGAGATCTCTTTCTCTTCCATCTTCTTTTAATATGTGTTTTTCTTTATTGACATGGAGAACACAACTTTTCACATTTTTGTAGAAGTTTTAAAGAGTGATCCTATTGTTAGGACTCTACATGATTATGTTGGAATGTCATGTACTCATTATGGATTGAAAGTTTTCACAAACAAACCACAAGATGATGGTGTAGATCATCTTATATCTATGTAGCCAACTAGATCCGTCAGAGAGGAACCATGTTATATCTTTGATAAAGATATAACTACAAAATACCTTGCTGCTCCAATAATAGGGGAGTGAAGCAACACTACAACAAGCACACCAAAGTAATCCATTATTGATATTACAATAGAAGATTCTCCCACAGGTACACCCCATTAGAAAAGTGTGGTCAAATACTTATTATCTAAGAAAGACATTATTAATATTACAATAGAAGATTCTCCCACAGGTACACCCCATCGGAAGAGTGTGGTCAAATACTTATTATCTGAGGAACTCATGCAGGTGTTCTTTGTAGAATTTTATTAGCAGGACACACTTTGAGAAGGTGGAAGAGATTTCTTGACCACATTGATGATACATCAAGGGAAATATTTGCTTGAGGTGCAAAGGGGCACATCAAAGCAAGCATTGCAAAAGATAAGAGAACTTGTACAAGAGGCAATTTCAGAGAGGTAGCTACAAAAGTGGTCCAAGGAAGATACAAATGGATATTGCCAAACAACTTGTATTGGATATAGTTATTAGGAAACATACAAAGAATGGATCAAATATTATGGTATGTGTTTCTAGAATCAATGGTACAGTGCAAGATGTAGAGTCCAGGATCCTAGAATTGAAGAGACAATGCGCTTTTGAGTTCTTTCATGGTAGTCGTTTTCCTGGGCAAGAGTCAAAGTGGTGTTACATGTTTAAAATGTCAACCACAGGCCAGTATCAGGTTTAGATCTAGTGAACCGTATGTGCCAAATAGGAGACGGTGATTTAAGAAGGGCTTGCGTTAGTTTTAATCACGTCAAACACGTGCAGGGATGGACAACAATGGCTGCACATGTATATGATTCAAGGTAAAGTTTGGTCTTGTAAAATTTCTAAAATATTGAACTTGTTTCTAGTTGTTTTACAACTTTTATATGATGGCATGCAGCTTGCAAGAGCTTATGATAATTGTGTCTTGCGAAATGAAAGAGAAAGACATAGTGGTACAAGTTCTATTATGGGAGATGATTAACAATGTTGTGGTACACAAAGGCTTTCCCAAACCAGATTTTTTTTTTTGGCTTCATGTGGCTGATGAGGCTGGCGCTTAACTGAAGAGAGGATAGTAAGGAAAGTCTATAATAATGGACCAGAGAATATATTAGCAGGTCATGAGTGTTTGTGTATTTTTCATTGGAACAAAGCTCAAACATCCATACAGTACAATATGTAGTCAAGAATTTTCAAGAAGAGCATAAGCGACTATACCGTCAATTAGTGGTGTTGTGCATCGAGTGAAGAAGAGGCACTTTTGAAATATGGACACATAAGATCATGGTGGATGAACGGTAAATTCTCTCATGCAAACTTACCCGCCATGGATTGTTGGCTTAGTTGGTGGCATACTAGATATCCCCATTGGAGGAAGCACCTTCTAGGGGTAAGTATTACTTTCTTAGTTTTGAAAACATATAGCTTGCATTTGGAATCTGAATTGTTAAGTTAATATTTTGTTATGGAATGTGGTTGGAGCTTACAACTTGGATTCTCATTAATTAATCTCCTATTATTATAGGATGTGGGCAATGCCACTTTGTCGCACATGCCGACCACCGATCTATCAGAGACTAAACATGCAAGTTGGTTAGCACAAGAGGGTTTGAAGGGAACCATCTCTTTATATGATGTTGATGCCCTCTTGCAATCCACAAAGAAGCATGCATTCATACAAGGTAAATATCACGGAGTAGGCCCTACAATAACAAAGTTGATGAAGAAGGCTAGAACATCAAAAGCTCCAAGTTCATCAAACCACTAATAGATTTGGTGGGGGAAGCAGTGAGTTGCACACCAATGCATATGCAACCAAACTATATTGGCGATAACATTACAGTTAGCCAGCGTCGATAACCCATAGTTATAAATCTCGAGAAAGACAACTCATCACATCGTCTAGAGTATGTCAAAAGAAAACCAGCCATGCAAGAAACAAGGTAGAAACTTTTCACCCACTATTCCTTCAGCTATAGAAGGTGGCTAGCATAATGCAGAGGGATTAGCAAATGAAGCAGAGGTGCAAGAAATTGTGGAGAATGACATACACGACTCAATGTGTGGGCTATACGTTGAGCATCGCTACACACCCAGGTCACTTGCCAAGTATAGTTAGGTGGCCAAGATGGAAAGTGTAAGAAGAGCATCAAGAACTACCTGGAAAGGTGTTTCAGCTCCATATTTCTATGGTATGAGAGAGTGGTTAGGGGGTCAGAGACGTCAGTTCTTCATATGGTTTTCTAACAGTAGTGTGGATCATACTTGGAGAGTATGTAATACTATCTCTCAATCACTTACTCGACCTTGGTTGAATGGCTAGTTGGACGAGGTACAAACCTTATTGTGGATGATATTCAAGAATTGGAGGCTGGTGGATTTATGTTGCAAAAGGGACTACGCCAAGAAACAAATGATACAGCCCATCGGTCAACAAAGTATAGAAAAGGCATATTAGATATGGTTGCCAAGAGAATAGATTCGAGAATTTCAAACACAACTAAGATCTTTGAGCATTTGGTGATGATTAAGGTCGCGTAGATGGAAGTGTTTGTAATTGAGACCGAGGAATCACTACTACTACGCAATGAAAAATACCGGGTGATAAGAAAATCCATTGTCACACTAGGGCGGTTGCTCTAATCCTACGGGTGACACAATCTCTCTCGCGAAGATCGTGTGGGATCTCCGCGGAAGAGAATCGCGTTGGTTAGCCTAATCACTCAAGAGAGAGAGAGAGAGAGAGAGAGAGAGAGAGAGAGAGAGAGAGAGAGAGAGAGGAAAGCAAGTGGGAAGTAAGAGGGAACAAGTGATTAGCACTGATCATTCCCAAACCCTAACCCTAAGCACATCACACATGCTAGATTAGAGCTACGAGAGAGAGAGAGAGAGAGAGAGAGAGAGAGAGAGAGAGAGAGAGAGAGAGAGAGAGAACACTCCACTTCTATTACACAACTGGGAGAATGAGTTACAAACAAGAGAAATAGAAGTGGAGCCAAATGATGGAATTGTTGAAGGGTGCCTTGGGAGCCAAATGATGGAATTGCCATCATGGAAGCCTTAGGATTCTAAGAGACATTTGGGCACCCAACGCTGCTGAGTAATGAAGGTCTATGGTTGGCAAGACTTCTGGCATTTTTGTTGATGAGGCTTTGAGCTGTGATGTGGTTGGCGACATGGAGGAGAGGCTTCTTATTGTGGCTTTGGGAGCCACAAGTGTGTGTTGCCTTCATGGAAGCCTTGAGCTTTGAGCACGTTGGTAGGCACCCAACGTTGGGGGCTGTGTTGTCCTTGGGTTACCTAACTCGGGGCTATGGGACCTTTTGTTGCTTCATGGGGAGTTGCTGTGGGGAATGAGCACAGGCGTCATGCTTGGGTAGCCAGAGAGGCGAGTGTTGCTTTCATAGAAGCCTTGTGCTCGTATAACAAGCAGCCGAGAACTCTAGCTAACGTTGAAGCTTTGACTTAGGATTGTTGTTGTTGGATCAGTTGGTTTCTTGCGATTGGGTTTTAGAGATGGCCGTTTGGGGATCCATAGTGCTATGTACCCATTGTACAAGCCTTGAGCGGCAAGAAGGTTCTTGGGCACTCACCATTGATTGTCATAAAGGTAAGAGATTGGGGTGCTTGTAGTTTGGGTAGTCGATGTTGTAGAGTTGAGGGGCAATGTCGACGATGAGACTTGATGGTCATCGGTGGCCGAAGATTAACCGGCGTTGGTGAGGCATGGGATGTGGGTACGGGGAAGATTGCCGGTGAGATGAGGTTGGGGTGTGAGGGGGAAGGGCAGTCGGGGGGGGGGTGTGTATAAGTTCCTCTTGGGGACACAAGAGGACTGTGACCTTTTTGCCGTTGATTTCCACGGTGGCCATTTTTTTGCGCCAATTGTTTTGGTAGTGAGTGGCATCAATCCACTTTTTCCAATGATAATCCGGCCTTGGAGTGCTCCTGCATCTATAACATGAAATCTGCACTCCAACTGGTTATTTCTAATAGAAATTTTATGAATGAAATACCCAACACTCATTAAATGAATTTCATGTGAAATTTGAATATAATTATGTGCTTATGTTAGTGTGGGTTATTGTGGGTTTTCCAAGAGCTCTCCATGCCTCCAAGATATATGAGATTGGTGTGGACCATAGGATATATGTGGGCTTGCCATCATTATAGACCATTCTCTATCAGGAGTCCAATCCATATTCTTGGTGGGTTGAGTTCTGGCGGTAGTGCAGGGGCAGTGGAAGACTTACCAGTTATTGTGGGGGGAGTGTGAGAATACCCTTTGTGGAAGCAGTTGGTGGGTGCAGAGGATGAGATTCGAGGCACTCCCCATCCTAAAGGATCATTGTTACCTTGCCCTTGTTTGACAGGTATGGAGGTCGAGAGTTGGTTGTGAAAATAGAAGCTAGGCACATCAGGTTACACACATACACACATATAGATATATGTATGTATGTACATGTACGTGTAATTCGTTGAAACCATACATGCTACAACAAGAAGATATGTGTATGTGTGTGCATGCGTACCTATGAATGCATGTGTACATGTCACATACACATATAAATATGTGTCTGTGTATGCGCACAGTTACACGCACGCATACACACACAATTTATGTATGTGAGCACTCATAATATCCATTGATATTGTTCACACTCATACACATATGTATACATATATTTATGAGTTGACTTCATGGTCCTCAATTTACCAACCTTATATATAAACACATCATGCTTGCCATATATATCCATATAGAAGCTCTCAAAGCACCAAACTTGGCATATAAATATACAATCTATAAAGCCAAGTTTAGTAAGACAGGTGTGGGGACTAGTTTCAATAATACAGGGACGCTACTTAATTGACCCAATGAGAGCGTTCAGGTTAATCAGTTAAGGATGAATCGACCGCGTGTGCTTTCCAAGCTCTTAGAGCGAACATTGGGTGTCGCTTCTGCTGCCTGCAAGAAAGGCTCTTCATCAGCAACCTCCCAGGGCTTTCTGGGCTGCAGCAGGTCATTCTCACAGGCTTCCGCACAGCAAGAGAACCAGGCATCCCTGCGCGAAGCCTCTGCCCAAATGCCCGCCTCTGCACATAGCGGCCCTTCCATTGGCCGCCGCTTCTACAAGTCTGCCTACGCCAAAGCTGCCGATGATGGGGAAGGGTATGTGGTCATGCTGGATCATCGCATCCTCAAGACACCCTCCAAAAAGCCTCTCAAGGTACCTTCCTTGAGGCTTGCCCATGCCATTGCGGCCGAATGGGAGTATCAGGTGAGCGAGCATGCATACATACACCGGTTAGGTTGTTGCACATTATATACAGATGTGACCATCATGCATACATATGAAATGCATTTATACATTCTTACATACATTGCATGCATACATTCATAAGCACATCAGGTGAGCATGCATTGGTACATACGTAGGTCAGTTGAACACTTGGGCTACACATTATTCATACGTGTGCATAATGTCATGCGTGCATACGTTACAGAACATTCTGTTCATAAGTGAGTACGTTTGTGAGTTCAGCAATAGTTCAGTGCAAACAGAGGGTTGACCCTTCACGGCCTAGTGACTGATTTGACTCGCCTGCGAGCTCCGCTCCTCCCCCCCCCCCGCGCTGTTTCTCGCCATCGCGCCTCACTCTCCCCCCCGCCAGTCCTCCGCTGTCTCCTCCGCCCTCTCCCCCGCTTTCTTCATCGCGCCCTTTTACGCCTTCTCTCCACCGCCTTCTGCCTCGCGTACTCCCCCGCCTTCCCTCCTCTTTTCCGCTTTCTTCCCCCCCGCCTTCTTTTCCTTCGCCACCTACCCCGCTGCCTTCCCCGCCTCTCCCCCCGCCGTTTGCTTCATTCCCCCTTCCTTTTTCCTCCGCCTCTCTAACCACCTTCGCCTCCCTCTCTCTTCTCTCCCCCGCCACCTCTCCCCCCTCCGCCTTCTCTCTCCTCCCTTCCGTCTCGCCTCTCCGCCCACCGCTAACTCCTCCCCGCCTCAGCTCCCCCCCCCCCCCCCCCCCGGGCCCCCGCTATCCTGTAGCCCTCCGCTTCTCCTTTTTCCTCGCAGGGCTGTGTCCCTCCCGTTGGTGACCCCGGTTTCTGGCTTTTTCCCTCTGGAGGACTCCATGGAAGCCGCTCCGACTAACCCTGCCGATTCCAGTCTCCGTCTGGAGTTCACAGCTGAAGATCTTCAGTTGTTTGTTTCCACAGTCTCCGCTCTTGAGGCCTCCTCCTTGGTCTGCAAGATAGTGGGTAGCCGTCCGATGCGGAGAGAGCTTCGCGACCTTCTGCAAGGCAGCCTTGTTGGCGTGCCCGCCAAGATCGTCAGCGTAGATTTTTTGGGACGTGGCTACTATCAGGTGGATTTCGAGTCCCCACAGGCAGCTCAGATGGTGCTGGCTCGGAGCCCCATTGCCCTCCGCTCTTCCCGGGCGTTCCTGGCGCGATGGACTCATGGTTTCGACCCCGCTTCTGACCCGCTAGCAGGCGCGACAGGTTTCCCCGTCACTATCTGTTTTCCTGGACTCCGTAGGGAGTACTTGCCCCTCTTGTCATTCATTGGCAAGGCGTTCGGGCAGGTGGTGGAGACGCCTCAGACAGCGGCTTCAGTGATTGCTCGGGCAGCAGGACTCCCGGCCATTCGGGTTGTGGTTCCGTCACCGGAGTCCCTCCCGAAGACGATCCTTCTCCCTTGTCTTTCTGGAGGACATATGATACAGCGCGTGGAGTATTCGGGCCTCCCCGGCCAGTGTTACATATGTCGGGAGATGGGCCATCTCGCACGCGCCTGTCCCCGCAAGGGGGCTCATCCTTCACGTTATGCCGCCTCCGGACCCCCTGCAGGAGACCCGAGGGGTGGCCATCCACTTCAGAGACCGGACATCCCTGGCTCGTCACAGCAGGCGCCATCATCTGACGAGCAGGCCCCGGCGGAGGATGCCGCGCAGTCCCAGGAGGCTGGCGGATGGCAGGAGGTTCGCCGGCGGAAACGCCCGGCCCGCAGGGACCGTCGTCGCAGACGCCAGCAGGCAGCACAGGCTGGCGGACAGGCGACTTCGGCTGGCGTACAGGCACCTATCCGCACTTATGCTCCTGTCAGGGATAGGCGGCCAGCAGGTCCCACCCCGATGGACGAGGATTCAGACTCAGTGCCCGTTGAGGCCGCTGGTGGAGCCTCCCACGTGGAGACCCCGCTCCCGCCTCCCCCCGCGGGGGCCCCCCCCCCTCCTTGGAGCAGATTCCTGAGGATCCTGGGCCGCACTCTTCGACCCCCGGCTCCCCTTCCCCTCACCCGGAGAGCACTCCTTCCACCCTCCCTTCTCCCCCCCCAGCCCCCCCCCTCCCGCCTCCCCCGGCGGCCCCCCCTAACACCTATCCTCTGGCAGATGCCTCTCCATCCTCTCCTCGCTCTCCCCCCTCCTCGCTACGAGCCCCCATCCCTCCCTCGGCCTCTCCAGGATACTTCGCCAGACCACCCACTGCCCCGGGGCAGCGCAGCTGGGTAGGCCAGAGCTCAGTCCAGCGGCTGTTCCACCGCCACTCCGGGCCGGTGGAGATGGCGATCCTCGCCTCGCCCGCCACAGAGTTCTCTCCAGCCTCCCCTGGGGGGCCCCCGCGAGTGATGGGGCTACCAGTGGATTACGGTTTTTTCAGGTGCCTCCAACTGGACGCTGGCCCGTTCGAGACACTGGTCGCGCCCTTGCGAGTTTGCGTGGTGTGCCATCCCTCTCGTTCTCCCTCTGTGGTGAGCAGCATGGTGGCTTTCTCCTTTCCTCTCAGTGTTGCCCCAGACACAGCATGGGATTGCAACTCTGTAGAGGAAGTTTTGCGTGATCAGATACTGGAGTTTTCTCACCACTTCAGTGACTTGGGGCTCACGGACCTATTGCAGACCCGATTACACTCAGCCCGCATGAGCTTGTTTGGTATAGGAGACTGGCGGGCGGATCCGGTCCACACCTCAGTTGAGGCGGTGCTTCTGATTCTCCTCCATGCCGCCCCGAGGGTGCAGCCTACCTTTAGATACATATATGCAGAGGATTGGTCTCACGCCTATGCCCTGGACAGGGCGAAGGCGGAGTGGGGCTGGACACAGAGACAGGTCACCCTCTTTTTGGAGAGACTCCGCACCCGGACAGACAGTGATTATTCTCCCTCCAAGCCGGCGCCCAAGACTCACAGAGTGGAGGGCAGATCATCCGGGCCGGCTGAGAGGGGTGAGCCAGTGGAGGCTGCTTCACTTGCCATAGCTCATCCATGAGGATCCTCTCATGGAACATCCAGGGTCTCGGTGGACATTGCTGCTACATTGGCCGGGGCAGACTTCGCCAGGAGATCCAGAGGGCTCTCGTTGGAGGACCCATAGATATCCTTTTCATCCAGGAGCACCACCTTTCTGCCGGGCGTACCCGCACCTGCGGGAAGATCTTGCCAGGCAGGAGTCACACTTTTTGGTCACCGGCATATGGCTCCCAGGGGAACCAGGGTGGAGTATGCATCTCAGTCAGCGAGCAGCTTCTATCCGAGGTTGTGGACTCTGGCATTCTGGTCCAGGGTCGTGCGCAGTGGATCATCCTTCGGGTTGGGGAAGACCGCAGACCACTGGTGCCTCGGAGGGGATTGCAACATGCTGGAGGATGCAGAGGATAGGATGGGGGGCAGCCAGGAGACCATTCATGGGCCGGAGCTCGCTGCCTGGGAGGAACTAGTGCTTCAGGTGAGAGGCCAGGATCCGTGGACTCTCCCGGAGTTTGGCAGGTTGCAGGGGAGTCTATCTTTCTCGCGCTCGGATAGACGGGCCACAGGAGTTAACCTATCCCGCATCGACAGGTTTTACATTGATGAGTGGGCCTGTGATAGAGGTGGCACAGTGGGCATACTTGCAGGCTCCTCGTTTTCAGACCACTATCCAGTGCTTCTCCAGATCGAGGACCCCACGAGAGGAGAGCAGGCCAGAGCGTCCGGATTCCAGATTGTCTCATAGAGGAGCCCGAGATTGCGATCAGAGTTGAGCAGGTCTGGCAGGAGCTGCAGTTCAGGAGAGGATCGGCAGCCAGCGATCTTGCCAGTGGCTTGCAGGAGATCAGCCAGATGCTCAGACAGGCTGCCTTGGATCGGCTGGAGGCCTTCAGAGAGCAAGAGAGGAGCCTACGGAGGAGTCTAGCGTCCCTCCAGAGACTCCAGGAGAGGGATCCTACGAGCCCTTGGATCTCAGAGCAGATGGAGTCAGCTCGCACGGAGATCAGATCCATCGAGGAGAGGAGGGTGGAGTTCCGATTCCATGCTCGGGCTTCCTTTTGGACACAGGCTGGAGACAGAGTGACTCGAGATTTCTTTGAGGCGACAGGGCCTCGCTTCAGACGAGAGGGTCTCAGGCGTCTCCGGCAGGCTGATGGCCAGGTTGTGGTGGATCCCCCCAGGGTTCGGGCTATAGCCACAGACTTTTACAGGGACACCTCTGCTGAGCCAGCAGATGACAGAGTGAGAGAGGCTCGGGAGGCAGTCTGGAGCTTCACGAGACCGGTTGTGCCGGCCCATTTACAGCACTCCCTTCTCTCCCCCTTCTCGGATACGGAACTGGAGGAGGCTCTTCAGGCATTACCTCGGGGCAAATGCCCAGGACAGGACGGTCTTTCGGTGGCTTTCTTCCAGAGGTACTGGGGCCTCTTACACAGGGGCTTCAGATTGGCATTCCAGGAGATTATGGAGTCAGGAGTCATGCCGGACAGCATGGCTGAGGGGTTGATCCACTTGATCCCCAAAGAGGGAGGAGACAGACTGGAGATTAGACAGTGGAGACCGATCACCTTGCTAGGCACGGCCTACAAGGTCCTAGCTAAGGCGATCAGCAGGCGGCTTCAGCCTCACCTTCCGGACATCATCCACTCCACGCAGACTGGCTTCATCCAGGATAGGAGCATTCTGGATAACATTTTCTCTTTCTGGGAGGCTACGGCTCTGGCTAGATTTCGACAGGAGGATCTGGCAGTGCTCCTTCTCGACTTCGAGAAGGCATATGATCGGGTGGACTGGGCCTTCTTGGAAGGCACTATGGAGAGGATGGGCTTCCCCCCTCAGTGGATCCGTGGGGTCTCTGCACTCTACTCATCGGCTCATAGCCAGGTGCTGATACAGGGCGTGCGCGGAGAGAGGTTCCAGCTCTCGCGCTCGGTGCGGCAGGGGTGCCCCTTGGCGCCCTTTCTTTTTCTTTTTGTGGCGGAGGCCATGAGCACTTTTTTGACGGCACAGGATACAGGTTTGCGGGGCCTCCAGCTTCCCATCCGCACCTCGGAGGAGCTCCTAGACTCGGAGTTTGCGGATGACACTGCTGTCTATCTTCAGGGAGGTGAGGAGAACCTCCGCCGTTTCGCCTTAGCCATGGACAGGTTTTGCAGAGCTTCGGGCGCTTTGATCAACTGGCACAAGTCGTGTGGGCTGTGGGTCAGCTCTATGCCCCCCCCGACTTGGAGGCCAGTTGACGGTTTTCAGTGGCTGCCCCCCGGCACTACAGTGCGTTATTTGGGATGTTATGTGGGCATTGACATATCTCCGGAGCAGCAGATAGCCCCCCTTCTTCTGAGCATTCGGAAGAAGCTTCTGTATTGGAGTACCGCTCGTTTATCTCTGGCTGGCCGAGTAGTTGTGGCCAACCAGGTTCTGCTTGCTACTATGTGGTACATCACTTCTTGCTGGGCCTTCTCTCGGGCATGCATTGGCCAGGTGCAGAGGCTCATCAGGAACTTTCTTTGGTCCGGTGGCGACGGGCGGCCCGCCAGGGCCAAGGTGGCATGGGCGGTGATCACTCAGCCGAGTGAGAGAGGCGGCCTGGGCATTGTTGATCCTATTTGCCAAAGCCGAGCATTGCTTGGCAAGTTGGTAGTTCGTGGCCTCCTGCCAGGCGCTGAGCCGTGGAAGGAGTTTCTTGTTTCCAGGATGCTCAGCCGCACCCCTTCTCTTAGCGGCCCCTGGACCCCCAGCATCAGGTGGATCTTTACAGAGCAGCGATCCAGAGGAGTGGGCCTTGGCTTCGAGGAGCGTTTTGCAGCTAGCCTTCTGAGGGCCTGGTCGCATCTGAGGCCGTCACTCTTCCAGACTCCTCCGGGCACCGATGAGGAGCGCCTGAGGCAGCCATTGATCTGGAACCCCTTGATTCGACTTCCCAGTGGCCATATGGTTGGATCGCGGTCTCACGTGTCGTGGGGCCCGCTGAGCTCCGGCCCAGCCCAGTCCCTAGACGACTGGATATGTTTTCAGCAGCTGCCTCTAGAGGCTCAGGAGAGGAGACTCAGTGGGATGAGGGGCAGAGAGTTGATGAGACAGGACATTGAGGCGGCCATCCCCCGGGAGTGGCGGACCCCAGTACAGGACCCTCCACCTCCACAGTGGATGGGTGTCTTTACTCGGCATGAGATCCTTCTAGCGGTCTGCGGCACAGCGGAGAGAGTCGCCCCACTCACTTTCGAGGTGGGAGAGGGTGGCCAGCTTCAGAGGACACGACTAGATTTGGATGGGCTCCAGGGTTGTATTCTTCAGAGGGTGCGGGTGGTCGGCTTTCATCAGAGACAGTGGCATGTAGACCCCTCACCGGCCTCGATAGGGGAGGACTGTTCTTGGAGATTATGGGCTTGGGACAGCAGGCCTCTTATTCGCCTTCAGTGGGATCCAGGTGAGTGGTTTTGGCGAGATCCCTACTTGGCCCCTACCAGCCCAGGCATCCCCTTTTTTCAGTACACAGCGAGGCTGGGGCGGCGGATTCAGAGGCACAGGATAGCGAGCACCCCGGCGGCGGTCGAGCATTGGCGGCGACAGGGGCTCTCCCATGCCTTTCTTAGGGACTTCTGGCAGCGCCTTTGGGCCAGCTTCCGGCCCCGGAAGGTGACGCTTTTTCTCTGGCTCACAGCGCATAGAGGACTGGCTGTGGGGGCTTGGCTAGCTTTTGGCAGACACCCAGCGTCCTGCCCTCGGTGCGGCCATGCACAGGAGTCGCAGCGGCACTGCTTATGGGATTGCCCACAGGCACAACAGGTCTGGCAGCGCGCTCTCAGGATGGTTTTTGCAGGCTCACCAGGTGAGATGCTGGTGACGTGGGGTGCGGTGGCGTGGGCCACGGACAGCGGTCCGGCCCTTGGATACGAGGACGTCCCTGGCAGTGCGACCATCCAGGTCTCTGACAGGGCGATGGCGGTGGTTCCGACGCCAGACTTCTCTTCGGCAGCCCCTCAGGAGGGGGTCGGGCACAGATGGGAGATGATCAGCAGCATGACGGCTTGGCACATATGGAGAGCCCGATGCAGGGAGGCCATTGACCGCCAGGCGACTCCACCGGCGGAGGTCATACAGGCCCTCTGGGTGGACATCATTCACACCTTGAGAGGACACTGGGGGAAACTCCAGGGCGACTCGGATCGCATGAGAGGGCGCCGCAAGGCTTTCCTCCGCACTTGGCAGCCTGGCCCTTTCCTCACCGCGAGGGGCGAGGATGTCACTTGGCACTACAGGCCTCCAGTCTGGCTTTTCTCACCTCCCATATGTACTACTAGGTAGCCCCCCCCAGAGAGCGGCCAGCCACGGGGGTGGAGCTCAGGAGTTCACTGTGTTTTTATCCCTCCTTGCGAGGTGAGCTTTGTAGCCCTATGGCGTTTTCTCATTAACTAATAGAAGGATCTTTTTCCCGGAAAAAAAAAAAAAAGTGAGTACGTTTGTATTTATGTTATCAATGCATTTATCTACATGTATGTATGCATAATCATGTATATGCATATACAAATCATGCATACATACAAAATGTGAACATATATTCCACGTAGATGCATTCATAAGTAGTTTCCCGTGATGCGAGATTCTCAAGAAGTCCTCCCGGTGCTTCCGCATGTGGTCTAGGATTTGCTTCCAAACCTGCTGATCCTTCGGGTAATCCCAAAGACAATGACATTGAGACTCTTGGGGATGGCCACACCTCGGACATAATGCTGGTCTACCCCCAATGGCCAATCAAGTGCCAACTGCCAAGCTCCTATGTGCGAGCTGCCACATGAAGAGAGTGATCTTCTGTGGCTGAAAACTATCCCATAGCCGCCTCCAAAAATCTAAGAAAAAGTGTGGCGGGAGCGCCTTGGGGGACTGCCAGTGTCTTGTTGTTGTTGGAGTGCCCTCAACCTTGGCATTTGAATCCTATGGCCTAGCCGTGAAGTGTATGTAAAAAAGGGAGTGCTAGGCATCTCCTCACTGTCCTTTGGATCATACCAGCCGGGTCTCATTGGAGACGCGTGAGAGGCCGACCCCCCAAATCCATAAACGCCAAAGTCTCTCTGGCCACCTTGGCCGGTGGAGGGTCGATGTGCCACGCATGTGCATGAAGGCCAGTCACCCTCACCCTCTGCAAGGTGTATTCCTAAAAATCCTCCAAAGGGGTCTCCGCTCTCTCTAGTCTGCCATGAGGTCCAATAGACAAGGTGAGTAAGACGGAGCTCTCATCTATGCCATGAATTGCCAGGGGTATATCGTGCTTGGTGAACACTCCCAACCACTCCAGGGGAGGGGGGTCCGGTATCGAGGCCAGCCACTCCGGAGCAATGGAGGAGTCAATGTTGAGGCTAAGTTTGTCTTTGTCCCGGATCCCAGTGAGGCCCCTTTCCTGGGTCTCTGGGGCAGCTATCTGAACGTAGCCAATCTCCAAGTGACCTAGTGGGACTCGTGCTCAAAGCTCCACATGATACTTATGGTCGAGTCCTGAGTATGTGACTGCTAGGCAAACAGACCATGGGGTTCTAGATCAGAGGCTGTTAGAGACGCTCCTTGCAGGCTATTGGAGCTAACTGCTAAAGGGCCTGCTTGAGATGATCCCAAGCACGCAAGAGACTGGTTGCAAAGCTGTCCTTAAATGCTGGGCTAAAGCCACGTGACTGCATCTTTGTGAAAATCTATCTCGTGCTTTGGGGCCAAGGGCCTCCGAGGATCGGGGTGTGGGTGGAGATCCTAGCTAGGAAGAAGTCCTTCCAAGGCTCATCACCCGGAAGAAGACCTCGAACAATCAACTTGTCCAAAAGGGCTCGGCTTTGAATGGAGGGATCGATGATGCCCAAGCTCCCTTTGCATCGTGGTTGAATGATCACTCTCGAGGCCACCTTGGCCCGGGCATGCCTCTCGTTGCCAACCCATAGAAAGTTGAACTTGACCAATACAGGCCTAAAAGAAAGACCAGCAGGAGGTGATGTGCCACATGGTGGCGATAAGGACCTGGTTCGTCAACATGACCTAGCTAGCTAAAGAAAGCCTGGCATAACTCCAATATAGCAGCTTCTTTCGAATTCTTAGAAGAAAATGCGAATATGGCATCCAAGATAACGAATTGGAATGCCTCTCGGGACCTATTGAAAAGCCTCAACTGGATGCCAAGTCGAGGCGGGCGATGAGCCAACCCAAAGTCCACATGGCATGCACGACAGAAGATTTGATTCACCTCGGTGAATCTTTGGAGGTTCCCCTCATCCCCTGTTGCCGTGTCATCGGCGAACTCGAAATCAAGCAACTCCTCCGGAGGGCAGCCCTGTCGGATCTAGCGAGTAAGCAGAAATCTGTCGCCTCTAGCTTCTTGAATAAAAACTTGGATGTGTGAAGCCGAGTAGAGACTCGAAACACCTCGGACCCACTCCTGTGAAAAACCCATCCTGCAGATCGGCCCCTCCAAAAAGCCCAATGAAACCAGCCTTTGGTAGAAACCAAAGTGCGGTAGCCTAGCAGTCACCCAAACACAGCTGTAAATCAGCAAATAAGACGGACAAAAGGGAGCTAGAGTGCTCCTACACAAAAACAATGACACTTGTTGGCCCCAAAGCTTGGCGCCCCTTTTGGTATTTTTTTATTCACATTCAATGGAAGAGTTCAATTGAATACATGATGCAGCAAGGTATGTGTTGATATAGGGGGGAAGAGTTCAAAACTGCAAGTAAGTTGGGCAGTGTGTGTGCAGAGAGGGCAGGTGCGTAGAGCTCACAATGCCATAACTTGCATTCTGTTCTGCATGGGCTGTACAGTGGAAGGTAGAAGAATTTAGAAAAACATGGGCTGTAAGGTAGAAGAATTAAAACACATACAAACACGCGCGCGCGCGCGCACACAGGGCTTGAATCCACCATGATAAAACTATTTTCAAGCTCCACATCTTGGAGTGAGCCAAGTAAGTAGAGATGGCATAGTCATGCAGGATTTGGAAGATGCATGTGTTGTGTGTGCATGGCACATGCTATACAATTTGAACTTTGATACATCATGGCCATACATGGATTATACATATGCATGTCCAAACTGCCAGTCCTGTGGACCTCTTATAAGGCATAGAGGTTTCACACAGCCTTGTGCCCAAAACACCACACTGTTATTCACCTCTAATCAGCCAAGATAGTACATCCACGAGGCCTTGAATACGCATCCAGTTGGCCCATGCACATAGCCAAAAACACAGCCATACATCAGCCCGTAAACTCTTCCAAAAACACGGTAAGTTTGCTCCTATTTCTGCCCTCTTTAGGTTGCAAATCCCTCCTCTCACAAGGGACCAGGAGAAACACTCCGGAACAACCCACGAGCCGGAAGGAAGAGGAGCTTTAACCTGTGTGCGTCTGACATCGCCCACAAGCCTGTAAAAAGAGAGAGAGAAACAATAGTCGGCTGTCCCTGCACAGTAACAGTCTGCCGCCTTCCTCTTGCTCCTCCTGTTGTTCACTGTCTTCCACAAGAGAGAGAGAGAAGCGTGGGAAACCTGCTTGCTGTCCAGTGCTGTCTGCAGGTCTACCTCGGTAGCCCGGCCCGTCAGCCTCCCCAAATCGTGAAAGAGAGAGACTGTGAGTGCTGCCCGACCAGCCTGCCAGCCCGTTGCAAAGAGGAAAAAGCCTATGTGTGCTGTGTGCTGCAGCCTGACTGTGTGCCTAGAGAGAGAGAGAGAAAATCAGCCGGGGTTGCTGCCCGTCCAGCCAGCCTGCTTTTCCACGATCCCCAGCACCTGCGTGTGCAATCCAGCCACCAGCTCCTGCCAAAAAAAAGAGTTTCTTTTTTTTCTATGCCAAAAATAACGTGGGCTCTCCCAAATAGGCCACAATGCTCCAAAAAAGTGGATTCATTTGTTTTAAAGGTTTTTAACCCTTTGTTCCCCTTGTGGTTTTAATAAAACCTTAGTCCTCTCCACACATGGGGTTGTTTTAATAAAACCCTCGCCCCTAGTGTCACATGCATCCTGCACTTGGATGCCACGTCGACATATCTGTACAGAAGGTGTAGGACCAGAAGGTGTAGGACCTGGGATGGTAAACTGGTCCCATGTGAGCCCAGTCCGGGACAAGTCAGCTAGGGATCCATCCCAGTCGTCCGAGGTTAGGTGTGCATTGTCTTGCACAGGAGTCCAAGGTCAGGAGTGCATTGTCCCGCACATGAAACAGTGCCAGTCCGTGCTGTGAGTCTCCCTCTGGAATGAAGTCAGTGATTCTGTGTATCTGGTATGGTATTGGATGCCAGATCATTGTGTAGGTCGTTAGGGTTTGCTTTTAGGAAAAGGGGCCAGCCCATAGGGCTATCCCAAGTCTTTGTGTGGGCATGGGGATAGTGTAAAACCACCCCCATGAGGGCCAAGAAGGCCCTAGCTGAACCCACCAGCCATGGAGGGGCAGCTTAGGGGAAAACATACAGGATTTGCAGCCTTTATATGGCTGTAGGGCAAGTATGGGGCAGCCCAGTCCCCAAAACAGTCTAAAGACAATGCCCAGCCCCTTTGTAATCATGCGCGTGATGCCTAGCTAGCCAATCAGAGGTGCGCAGATTTTATGTGAATTATTTCAGCATTTAATGCTGAATTTTCAGTCATGGGCAGATTTAGAACTGGCCGTGTGGTTTAGAATTGGTCGAGTGCTGTTATTAAGTAGTATAAATAGATGAGCCCATAATCCTTTGTGTTATCTCATAATTCACCAAGTGCTCAAGCAACCAAAGGGCCAGGACAGCCAAGGGCTTGCTAACGCAAAGGGGTGAAGGACTGCAGCTCAAGGGCAGAGATTTCTCAGCCAAGAAAGGTCAAGTTTTCTTGTATTTTCTTTTAGATTTACATCATTCTAATAAAGCAAATACACCATCCGTGGTGGGGGCCCTACAGAGGGTATTTGGGACCCAATACTGTGTCCTCTCCTCTCTCTCTCTCTCTCTCTCTCTCTCTCTCTCTCTCTCTCTCTCTATTTTCTGCACATCTTCATTCAGTTTTGTGTGTTAATTCCGTCGCGAAAAGTGTGCTGATTTCTGAGCATTGAAGTTACCGATCTCCCCCGAAGCTTCCGCATGTTACACCTAGGATCACCTTTACCCCAAGTATGAACATTCAAAATATGTGTTGCACACCGACCACCATGCTCACACATAGGTTGCACAAATTCACAGGGTTGTGACATACCCCCTTCTTGAAAAATGGCAAGCGTCCTCGATTGCATCCTTGTGATACAGCAAGATCTCCAAAGTAGAATCACGCTGATAACTAAGGTTGCTCAATACAGTAAGATATTAGCCATGTGATCCAAACGAGAGTGAAACATATTCAGTTACTTTAGAAATAAGAATTAATAGATTGTTCGTTAGAATAGCCCCCGTCGAGTCTCTGTACCTATCTCGTTTCGTCATCTAAAATTTAGATGAGATGAGATTTGGCTCAGGATTGCCCGCAAAATAATCCTAGGTTCCCCTGAATTTGGGAGCTGTCACTCGGTACGTTTCCATACCTAGGCTCAATCTGATTGAGTCCGCAGCGTCTACCATTCCGCCATATCCCCCCCTTTGGGCCCCAACAAACTGAAAGTACAATATGGTAAGATCTGCGTCCCAATCTCTCTCAGCCATACATATGTAGCAACATTCACTGGAACCAATGGTGTAGTAATAGTCTAAGTTGTATACCACTGTGAACCATACATAACCACAACATCCAATGTGACTAGTACGCATATATCATAGAAGTCCCATAAGCAGATGTATTGTCTGTTGTCAGTACCTTCGGGTGAGACAAAGCTGCACCAAGCGACCTCTAGATGACATCTGAGCATGTTTGTATCAAGGGAGCAGAGGTGCTACCCCCCTCTTGAGCATCAGGCAATGCTCTAGACGTATGCTCTGTTGAACCTGAATGAGCCGTAGCAAGCGTCGGCTCCAACTCAAAGGCATCAAGATAAAGCTGCAATACCTGAGGTGAATTTGCTAAGTCACCCTCCTCCATCCACTTCGCATCCATCGGTAAATAGTTCTTAAACTTCACAAGATAGCGACGGGAAACTTTACCTCGTATCTTTCTTTCCTTACGTTCCAGTATTTGCTTGGGAATAAGAACCTCAACAAGTTTTTCAACTTCCGGTTGAGTCTCATTTGATACATCCTCAGGCACATCCCCACGGAAAGGTCTAAGAAGACTCACATGAAGTGCATTGTGAATCCTTCAATGATCTGGTAGCTTCAAACGATAGGCTACCTCACTGATCTTTTCGAATACTTGAAAAGGTCTATAATAGCGCATGCTAAACTTAGGGAATAAGTGCTCTTTACCCTTTATCTTCTTGAGCCTGGCTTTCTTAAAACGCAAAAGAACCCAGTCACCCAATGCAAACTCTAATGCACACCTGTGAGACAGTCTGTTGCCTTCTTTTGCTTTTGTTGAGTTCTTTGGAGTGCCAACTTAACTCTCCTATAAGCTTCATCGATGTTCTCCACATGCTGGTCAGCCTGAAAGATCTTATCCTTTGTGTGCAAAATGGGTGGTACCTTCTTCCCTCCTTCCACAATCTCAAAAGACGCCTTGCCCGTCGAGGTATGGATGGTGTGGTTATAAGCGAACACCACCAAAGGAAGATACTTTTCCCATTGTTGCTTGTGCTCTGACACATAGCACTTGAGAAGATCTAACATTGTGGAATTTGCCTCTTCCAACTGCCCATCTGTCTGTGGATGAAACTATGATGAAAACTTGAGAGTTGTATCCATGTCGTCAAACAACCCTCTCCAAAATAAACTCGTTATCTGTGGATCATGGTCACTAATGATAGACGAAGGCATCCCATGATACTTGAAGTTGTTCGCCATGAAAAACTTCACCATGTGATCAACTTTGATCTTCTTATGCACGGGAATGAAATGAGCCTGCTTACTGATCCTGCATGTGATAGTCCAAATGCCATCATTCTCTGTTTGTGTCCTCGGAAGATCAAATATAAAATCCATGGGAATGCTCTCCCATGGTCTATTTGGAATAGGTAAAGACTGAAGTAACCCTGGTGTCTTTTGTGACGATCAAACTTCACCTTCTGATATACGATGCATGCTCTAACAAAAGCATCAACATCCCTTCTCAAGGTCGGCCAATAAAAGAAAGCCTTAACTGCCTTTACCTTGGCCTCAATGCCCCTATGACGTGCATATGGTGAAGCATGATTTTCAATCATAACCTTGAGCCGTAACTGCTTGGTAACACACAGGCTACCATGCATCAACAAAAAGCCATCCCTGAGAGTATAATGTGTAACACGCGGAAGCTCTGAGAGTCTTCTTTCAGCCCTAAACACTCATGGAAACAATCTAATGCAAAACGCAGACATGAAGAGAGAGAGAGAGAGAGAGAGAGAGAGAGAGAGAGAGAGAGAGATGCTAGAAATTCAGTATATTAATATGGTGCAAAAAGGTACTCCTAATCTACAGCCCTTGGTTGCCTCCTTGGAAAAGGTGAACATCACCAAAATCTGTCCCTATCTGGGACCCTAAGGACCCAACTCCTAAATGAGTTGAATGAACAGAATGAGGAGCCTTTATGCCTATTTATAGGCCTTCAACAAGACTTGGCAAACTGGCCGACTGTTGGTCGGCTAGTCAACAGTTCACTAAATGCCAAAAGTACTGCCCGGCTGGGCTTCTTCATGTGCCATGATGCGCCTGCAGTCGACAGCCTCCTAAAGTGCAGCCATTGCCTCTGATTAGGTACAGCCAACAAACCATCTGCAGCCGACTGTCCTCCTTTGTATCTAACGCAGCTGAGAGGACATCCTTCCATCTATCTCCAAGTCCATACTGCCAAAAGTGCTCTGTGCTCCATCAACTGGTTCATATCATTCTTTTTCTGGCTGCCCTCTTTCGGATGAGCATTTGAGAATGTCCATGGTATATTCATGCACATGATATCCCCCTCTGCTAAACTTGATGACGGGATTCCTGAAACTCGCAGCGGGTGCCCGGGGGACTAGGGCCTTTGACACACTTGTTGATACCATCAATGCATGTTAAAACACTTAAACATGGCCACAGCCTTAACACATATCCATACACCGCATAGAGGCCGGAATGGGCCGACCCCCCCCTTGGAGTATTTTATTACCCAAGGAGAATAATATCATGTACAAGCTTTGAGGGCCTTACTCTCCCCACGGGAGATGCCGGATTATCCCTATACAAATGCCATAACACAGCCCAACACAAGGCTACGAAGCCGGAACATAGGCTGTAGAAATGCCGAGCCAACAATATAATCCATATACCTCTGTGTGGGTACTGATTCTTCCCCAAAAACCACGGGTCTTCATGCAATAGAAAGGGTACAGCAAGTACAACTCTCCATTCAGCCGGTACAGCAGGTACAATGGCTGGTACAGTGGCTGGTACAGCCGGTACGGTGGCTGGTACAGCAGGTACAAATGCTGGTACATCAAGTACAATGGCTGGTACAGTCGGTACGGTGGTTGGTACAGTCGGTACGATGGCTGGTACAGCAGGTACAGGAAGTACAAATGCTGGTGCAACAAGTACAATGGTTAGAAATCATAATAAATGATTAAATACCCTTGCCTTCAGTATTTCTTCGCTGTGGAAGCCTCCAAAACAGTCCCCAACAGCCGGTATTCTTCATGGGCAGCCTTCAAGAGAGAGAGAAAGAGAGTAGCCATCATTAGGGCAGCCTGTAACGGTGGTAGAGGCTAGTGTGCAGCAAGAGAGCCTCCATTAATGAAGTGAGAGGGCTCCAATTTATAGATTTGGACCTCCCATGAGCTAAAATGGCAAGAGAAGGCTACAATGACAAGTGGAGAGCCACACAATAGCTGAAGTGACAAGTGTGAGGCCACTTGTCTCACTTTGATCCACTTTCTAACAAGTGTCAGGCCACTTGTCTCACTTTGGTCCACTTTCTTGCCACATGTCCCAATCTAAGAGATGGGTCCTTCCATAAACTTTATCTCTAAAAATATCCCAACTGGTAGACATTCTGTCATAGGCACTTTGCCAACTCCTGGTATCTCCTCAATTCCAGATGTAATGACGCGAACATAATTTCCATCGGAGTCGGGCCAAAAATAGCAACTCTCCTAAATTTTAGGAGTGTGGTCCTTTGTATTCTAGGATAATCCCCCATTCCCAAAGCTTGTACTTTCCAAATATTTAGACATCCTGGAGTCCACTAGACCCCTTTCATACTGGGAAATGTCTAGGCTGGTGACAATTCCAACCTGTTCTTGGATGACTGTCATCATCCCAATCTTTTTCCGAAGTCCCTTTGTCATCCATCCAACCTTGGCAACCCTTTTCTTTGAAAGCCCGGCCCGATCTCCAAACCACTTTGTCACAGAATAAGATCTATGCATCTGTTCCATCTAGTCCACCAACCATTCCTGCCCTGACTCTGAACACTGTCTTGGTCTTCATTCTTGAGAAATGAGTCTGGCACTCACATCACCCCTTGGAGGATACTCCTCCCTTGGGACCATTGCCCGAGAACCTATCTGGCTCACAAGACTGCCATCCCCTCTGGCTCTGTGGAACACCACCAACAAACCTCCTGGGAGCTCTTTCCAATTCTGTGTTCCTTGCCTTGGGCTTCGTACCCGTTGTTGGGGTAAAGGCGTTATGCCCACCCTTATAGTGTGTACAAGCCCATAAGTTATAGTACATAGTACACTTAGTACTTTTAATGTACTAAGTGCACTATGTGTACTAGTGCAATATACATGTGTGATAGGGGAGTCACACACTCACTTGGTGAGTTGACTTATCCCCACAACTCTCTCTCTCTCTCTCTCCCTTGTTCTCTGTGTATGTTTCCCATGAATGAACTCTAACCCTAATTCCTGTTTCTCCCATCAACTGGTATCAGAGCCCTGGAGCAGTCGTACTGGTTGTGCTGAATTCTGATCTGAGGGTCGCCTCGTTCTTTTTTTTTTGGTCGCCTTTCTCTGCCCAGCCAACCAGCGTGGGCTGCCCAGCCAGCCCCAGCCAGTAGCGTGGGCTGCCCAACAGCCACGAGGTCTGGCCAGGCACTGCTCCTTCCTCGCAAGCTTCAGCAGATTAGGCCCCGGCGGGTTTCACACCTCCGCAGCTGAAGCCAGACACGCCGTCACCAATCTTCGGGGGCAGCACGGGCGGCCTGCTGCGCAAGGCGCAGGTGGAGGAGTTCTACGTGATCACGTGGGAGTCGTCCAAGGAGCAGATCTTCGAGCTGCCCACGGGCGGGGCGGCCATCATGCAGGCGGGCAGCCATTTCTGCGCTTTTTCATACGCAGGCGTGTCAGGAGCCACCAGAGCTGTCGACTACAAGCGTTGGGCGAAGGCGTGTTAATCATCAGCGCAGCAACGCATGTTCGCTACAGCGCCAATTTGTTCGTCTGCTCTCTCTCTTCGTCCCTGACATCTGCGCCTTACAGTAGCCGTCGATGCATCACCATCAGCACGTGGCCCATACTCTGCACAACTAGCCACCAAAAAAAAAAAAAACGTAGGCGCCAAAGGGCCAAGCGTTTTGCAAGGAGAGCTACGCAGCCCAGCCCATACAGTACCTGCAGCTGATCTAAATCTACAATGCTCACAAAACTGAAAACTTGAAAACTTTAGAGAAGGCAAGTAACCCAAACGAGACAATTGCTCCATTCCTTTGACACTCATGTGTCCCAACCGGCTATGCCACAGGTTGCATTTACATTAGCATGGTGACAAACACCTGCATGCATAAAGTAAAGAGTGTCCACCTTAGAGCCTCTGGCAACAACCAGTGAGCCCTTACTAATTTTCCACTTTCCACTACCAAATGTGGTAACATAATCAGCATCATCAAGCTGTCCAGTAGAAAGCAGATTCTTTTTGATCTCAGGCACATGCCTGACATCATGGAGCATAAGCTGTGAGCCATCTGAGAACACAAGCCTCACATCACCTCTGCCAAGAATCTTGCATGCATGGTTATCACCCAAATAAACCACTCCTTCATTGCCAGCAGTATACCTGACAAACAAGTCTCTGCAACCTGTGACATGAAAGGAGGCACCTGAATCAATGATCCATGAGTGCATACCATGACCACCTGTAAGAAGTGAATGGGCATCAAGTGAAGACGTAAAGAGGACCTCATCCTCACTGCCACCTGCATGTGACACATTGATTTCTTCAATCTTGACTCCACTTTTGCCCTTTGGCTTTACATCTTTGGCTTCATCTTTCTCTTTGTCTTTGCCTTTTCCCTTTTCCTTTTGATCATTTTTCCATTTGTAGCATTGCTTTTTAATGTGTCCCTTCTTGCCACAATAATGGCATTCCAAATCCTTTTTGGATCGAGACTTGCTCCTTCCCCTTTCTTGGCTTTTTCCCCTTTGCTGGGATCTCCCACGTGCATTCATTGCATTGGACTTTCCAACAGAGTTGTTTTTCCTGTTCATCTCTTCTTGAAGAAGAGCACCCTCAACATCTGCATATGACAGCATAGCATTCGAATTGCTAGTGGCTGTCCTGAATGTGTCCCAACTCTCTGGCAAAGTGCATAACAAAAAAGTGGCTTTGAACTCATCGTCCATTGCCAACTTTTGATTAATGACCTGGCTGACAATACCATTAAACTCATTTAGATGGGCTGTCATAGACGCCCCTTCCTTCATCTGAAGACCTATGAGTTTCTTCAACCAATACACTTTGCTTGAGGCACTTTGTTGGGCATACAAGTCCTGCAATCTCTGCCACATTCCCCAAGCTGTCTTCTCTTCACGAATGCTGAAAAGTAATGAGTCTGACACAGACAACATGATAGTAGATCTTGCCAGCTCATCCATATCTTCCCACTCTTCAGCAGTAAGAGAAGCGGGCATCACACCCCTTTCTTTGATAGGCTTGTGCTGCTTTTTCTGGAGCAACACATTGTAGCACTGGGTTTGCCAAATATCATAATTATGCGAGCCTTCAAGCTTCTTGATATGAAGCAATGAAGAGCTCTCACCTGTGGTTGCCATAGCAAAATGCAACCTGTCAATGCCTGACTCCCTGCAAAATGTGCAAACACTGCACCAAAAGCACACAAAGTGCTCACAGTTATTCTCCCAAGCTTTATCTCCCACTGCGGAAGCAAGAATGCAACTTTTCTCCCACTTTATGTGATGAAAACACCAAAATCTGGTTGCTGCAGATTTTGGACCGCACCTCAAATGTGCTCTTTTGCCCTTCCAAAGTACTGTACAGCAGTACCAAGTGCTCACTTGTGATGTACCAAACCTGTACCGGCAAGTACAGCAGCTGAAATTGAACCTTTTGGTCACTCAAAACAGTGTACAGCCATGCCAAAACTTGCACAAAGCTGTGCCAAATCTGTACCAGCAAGTACAATAGCAATAAATGCTCTCCTGGCTGTCCAAATGAGTGAAAATCAGACTTTTACAGTCCTGTACACTGCATACAACAGTCCCGAACAGAAATTGGGCAAAAGCCCCTTGACTGCAAGCTGATTTTTGAGGATTCAAGGCATAAATGTCTTGCCTGCTGCTTTGCCAAGCTCAACAAGCATACAAACTTGAAAAGCCCCTTGATTTAAGATCAATTTCTGATCATACATGGTACATTGACGCACATGAAGGCATCCAGAGTGTTCACGATGCTTCCCCCTGGCCACATATACATCAAATACATGAAAGCCCCTTGATTTACAGGCACATTGAATGCTTGTAAGGCATCAACACATTATCCACAGCATCAAATGCGATTGCCTGCATGCAAATCAACCCAATCGGCACAAAAGCCCCTTGATTTGCACTGCAATTTGCTGCAATTTTGCCCAAATGTGCGATTTTTCACATCATACAGCATGTATGAGTGCTTAATTGCACAATTACATCAAAAGCCCCAAATTTCGACATTCAATTTCCTGCAAATTGATCCTGATTGTGACCAATTTCCTGCAAATTGATCCTGATTGTGACCAATTTCCTGCAAATTGATCCTAATTGTGACCAATGTCACCCAATTTTGCCAATTTTGCTCAAAAATTGAGCAATTGGGCACCTGTACCTGCTCAATTGATTACTGTACTTGCTCAATTGCAAATCCCAAAAAAAAAATTGAAGCATGTACCTCTGAAAAAAAAATTCTGTTTGCAGGAAAGAGGAGGGTCGTGTTGATGCTGCTGCAGTTGTGCAGGTGAAGGACTCCTCAGGCAAACTGCAGAAGACTGAGCCAATGGAGGGCTCCTGTTTGCAGCAACTGTGCAGAGAGGTGGTCGAGTTGCCACTTCACGGTCAAGCACAAGGGCGCTGCGTAGAACTGCCTTCGTTTAGTTGTATGCTACGCGTACGGGCGAGCAGTCGAGCAGACCAGTTGTTACGCCTTCGCATATACGCCTAGTGGCTTACGTGTCCGCCTGAATTGGACGTCTGGCTGCACGTTGACTCTTCCCTGCGCTTGTGTTCGCTCCACGCTCAAAGCCTTGTGGTTCGCTATGCTGCCTTCGCCGTGTGTTCACTTGCCTAGCGCTTCTTCGCTCCACGCTGAAGGGCCAGCGCTGCCTTCGCCGTGTAGAGCTACCACACTCGCCTATCAATGGCCAGCGTTTTTGCACGCCTTGTAGCCTACGCTTGATTAGCTGCGCCTGACTCCTTGCTAGCTCAGAGCAGTTGTGTGGGGTTACGCCTTCTCTAAAGTTTTCAAGTTTTCAGTTTTGTGAGCATTGTATATATGGTAGGCAACTACAGTGCCCCCACAAGAAAGCTCTTGGACAGAAAGATGCTCAGTTAGAGCTTGTGCGTACAGATGTATGTGAGATGCCTCAGCTTTCTTTGGGAGGGGCAAAATATTTTGTGTCTTTTATTGATGATGCCACACGCAAGGTGTGGGTCTATCCTCTTCGTTTGAAGAGTGATACATTCTCAGTGTTTCAGAAGTTTGTTGCTCTTGTTGAGAATCAAACTGGCAAAACACTGAAAGCTTTGCGTTCCGACAATGGTGGAGAGTATATGTCCAAACAGTTTCAGGACTTTTGTGATGCTAAAGGCATCAAGAGGGAGCTCTCTACTCCTTATGATCCTCCACAAAACGGGACAGCAGAGAGGATGAACAGGACCATACAGGAGAAGGTCCGTTCTATGTTGTCACATGCTGCATTACCTCATGGTTTTTGGGCTGAAGCTGTTATGACAGCCGTTCACCTTATAAACAGGTCACCTAACACGAGGCTTGGTGGGAAAGTGCCAGAAGAAGTATGGACAGGGAAGCCTCCGTCATACAAGCACTTGAGAGTGTTTGGTTGCGTTGCGTACGTGCACATACGCAGGGAAATGCGCACCAAACTTGATCCTAAGTCTCACAAATGCATATTCCTAGGATATGGTGACAGAGGTGAAATGGGATATAGACTTTGGGATCCCATGAATAGAAAGATCATACGCAGCAATGATGTCATTTTTGATGAAACATGCATGTATAAGGAGCCTGCAAGGCAACAGGAGCCTGGCAGAGTCATCTTTGATGATGATGGACATCATGGACAACAACAAAGGGCTGTAAATCAGCCATTACAGCAGGAAAACCAGCCCTTAAATGGTGCTGAAAATGGTCCAAATGGACAGCCAGACATGGCAGAAGATATCCCTATGGATATACCACAGTTGGAGGAGATACCGGGCATGATATTTCAGCCTTATGGCATGGAACAGGAGCCACCAATGGGTGATATGCAGGCTGGACAGCAACCTGCAAATGATGGTCATTGGGTATGGAGGTCCACAAGACCCTCCAGAGCCCCTGACAGGTTTGTTCCAGGGGTTGACTACTTGATGCTCACTGACTGTGGGGAGCCCTCATGTTATAAGGAGGCTTTACAGAGGGCAGACAAGGCTCTTTGGGAGCGTGCCATGAAGTCAGAGATGGATTCTCTGCACAAAAATGGAACATGGAAGTTGGTGCATTTGCCTGCAGGCAAGAAGGTTTTGCCATGCAAGTGGGTATACAGGCTCAAAGTTGCATCAGATGCAAAGCCAAGATACAAAGCCAGGTTAGTGGCTAAGGGCTTCAAGCAGGAATATGGTGTGGACTTTGATGAGATCTTCTCTCCAGTGGTCAAAATGACCACACTTAGAGCTGTGTTAGCTTTGGTTGCGCATGATGATCTGGACTTGATTCAGATGGATGTGAAGACTGCTTTTCTTCACGGTGATCTTCATGAGGAGATATATATGCAGCAGCCAGAGGGTTATGCAGTGAGTGGAAAGGAGAAGCTTGTATGCAAGCTGAAAAAGAGTCTTTATGGGCTCAAACAGGCACCAAGGGAATGGTATCATAAATTTGATACATTCATGAAATCTCAGAAATTCAGGAGAAGTGACATAGATCACTGCTTGTACACCAAGAAAGCTTTGGATGGCAGTCTATTGATCCTCATCTTGTATGTTGATGATATGTTGATTGCCGGGAAATCTCGTAAGGAGATGGATACCTTGAAACAGAGGCTGCATGAAACCTTTGATATGAAGGATTTGGGTGATGCAAATCACATCTTGGGTATGCGGATACTTCGGGACAGAAATCAGCATGTGTTGTATTTGTCTCAGAAGGAATACATTGGCAAAGTCTTGCAGAGGTTCAATATGGACGGGGGGAAGAAAGCTAGTACTCCTTTGCCTCCATATGTGAAACTCAGTGCTATGGACAGCCCACAGTCAGATAGAGACAGGGCTGATATGGCCAAGATTCCGTATGCCTCAGCTTGTGGCAGTCTCATGTATGCCATGGTTGCTACTAGGCCGGACATTGCATTTGCAGTGGGAGTGGTTTCTAGATACATGGCCAACCCTGGCAAGAAGCATTGGGAAGCAGTGAAAGGTGTCATGAGATACCTGAAGGGCACACAGGATTTGTGCATTTGCTTTGGCAAACAGGATGTATTAGTGCATGGTTACACGGATTCGGATTATGCCGGTCATCCAGATAACCGGAAGTCTACTACCGGTTATGTATTTACATTCACAGGAGGTGCTGTGTCATGGATATCCAGGATGCAGAAGTGCACAGCCTTATCTACTACAGAGGCCGAGTATATTGCAGCCACAGAGGCTTGCAAGGAGGCATTATGGCTATCTCGGTTAGTGGTTGATTTGGGCTATACAGGGGATATTCCATTGTTGCATTGTGACAATCAGAGTGCCATCCAGTTGGCAAAGAACCCTGTCTTTCATGCAAAGACGAAGCATGTGGATGTGAAGTATCACTTCATCAGAGAGGTGATAGAGAACAAGCAAATTCAGCTTGTTAAGATTCACACGGATGACAACCCGGCTGATCTGTTGACAAAGAGTTTGCCTCCGGAGCGGTTTGCTCATTGCAGACACTTGATGGGCATTGGATGAGGCCATTTTCAGCCTTGATATGGCCTTGTATATTATCATGTACATGCTGATTTTTTCTTTTTCTTTACTTAAGGGCACTTTGCCTTTAAGTGGGAGGTTGTTGGGGTAAAGGCGTTATGCCCACCCTTATAGTGTGTACAAGCCCATAAGTTATAGTACATAGTACACTTAGTACTTTTAATGTACTAAGTGCACTATGTGTACTAGTGCAATATACATGTGTGATAGGGGAGTCACACACTCACTTGGTGAGTTGACTTATCCCCACAACTCTCT
Source organism: Cibotium barometz (assembly GCF_041138505.1). NCBI lineage: Eukaryota > Viridiplantae > Streptophyta > Polypodiopsida > Cyatheales > Cibotiaceae > Cibotium > Cibotium barometz. The sequence goes on along the minus strand of NC_141054.1, from coordinate 1,964,945 downwards.
CTCTCTCTCTCTCCCTTGTTCTCTGTGTATGTCTCCCATGAATGAACTCTAACCCTAATTCCTGTTTCTCCCATCACCCGTGTACTTTCTTGTACCTTGGACATGTACACCATCATATGGGATTGATTCAATGTTAAGCTTTGATGAGGCTGATGCTCTGATACCAATGTAACACGCGGAAGCTCTGAGAGTCTTCTTTCAGCCCTAAACGCTCCTGGAAACAATCTGACGCAAAGCGTAGACATGAAGAGAGAGTCTTCTTTCAGCCCTAAACGCTCCTGGAAACAATCTGATGCAAAACGTAGACATGAAGAGAGAGTAGAGAGAGAGAGAGATGCTGGAAATTCAATATATTAATATGGTACAAAAAGGTACTCCTAATCTACAGCCCTTGGTTGCCTCCTTGGAAAAGGTGAACATCACCAAAATGTGTCCCTATCTGGGACCCTAAGGACCCTTTATGCCTATTTATAGGCCTTCAACAAGACTTGGCAAATTGGCCGACTGTTGGTCGGCCAGTCAACAGTTCACTAAATGCCAAAAGTACTGCCCGATTGGGCTTCCTCATGTGCCATGATGTGCATGCGGCCGACAGTCTCCTGAAGTGCAGCCGTCGCCTCTGATCAGGTACAACCGACAAACCATCTGCAGTCGACTGTCCTTCTTTGTATCTAACGCAGCTGACAGGACATCCTTCCATCTATCTCCAAGTCCATACTGCCAAAAGTGCTCTGTGCTCCATCATTTGGTTCATATCATTCTTTTTCTGGCTGCCCTCTTCTGGATAAGCATCTGAGAATGTCCATGGCATATTCATGCACATGACATAATGATCATGCTGTTGACCCTTAGACATCTGATCATAGACCCTCCCAAAATCCTCATACTACGCACTGCTCTTTCATCTCATCAAGCTCATGATGATAAGCAAGTGAAACTGCTGAGACTTGTGGCTTGCGTGACAAAGCATTTACTACAACATTCTTTTTGCCTTCCACATGCACAATCTGAAAGTGGAACAAAGACAAAAAGTTGGCCCATCTCATCAAATGCTTCTCAGAAAGCTTAGTCTGCGTGAGGAAATAACGCAAGGTTTGATGATCTGTCTGCACAGTGAAATCAGCCCCAAGCAAGTAGTGTTTCCATGTAGAAAGAGCATGGATTACAGCCAACATCTCTTTCTCATAGACTTGTAAATGCTTCTCGACATTCTGCAATATATGACTCTCATAGGCTGTCACATGTCCATTCTGCATGAGAACTGTCCCAATGCTGTTCCTACATGCATCACATTGGACAACAAAGGCCTTTCGGAGATCCGGTAGTACCAATACGGGATCCGAAGTAAGCTTTTCTTTAAGCGTCTTAAAGGCTGCAATTTCCCGATCAGCCCATCGAAACATAGTTCCCTTCTTTGTGAAAGCATGAAGGGGCGAAGCAATCTCAATAAAATACTGAATGTATCACTTGTAATAGGAACACAATCCCAAAAAGCTGCGTACATCATGCACGGTTCTCAAATCTGAACAATTGAGAATTGCTTCTACCTTTGAAGGATCCATACGGACTCCATCTTTAGACACGATGTGCCCCAAGAAGTGTATTTCCTCCAAGAAGAATTCACTCTTCTTGCCATTTATGACCAACCTATGCTTTCGGAGTTCCTCAAACACTGTGGCCAAATGCTCCCTATGCTTCTCCTTTGAGCATGAATGCACAATCATGTCATCAAAGAATGTGCCCACAAACGCTAGATGAGGCTGGAGCATTTGTCAAGCCAAAGGGCATGACCAAGAACTCATATAGCCCAAAGGTAGTCTGAAATGTTGTCTTATGCACATCCTCGGTTCTAATGCATATCTGATGATACCTGCTTTTCAAGTCTATCCGACTAAAGATTGTGGAGTCCTGCAAGCGGTTCAAAATGTCATCGATCCTCGGAATAGGGAATCGATTCTTGATGGTGTTCTTGTTTTGCGCTCTGTAATCTATGCACATGCGTCAAGAACCATCTTTCTTTTGCACTAAGAGCACAGGAGAGCAAAAGGGTGATGAGCTTGGCTGGATCAACCCCTTTTTCAACAACTCCTGTACCTGGCTCATGATTTCCTCTTGTTGGGCTGCACTAACACAGTACGTCAGTCTATTTGGTGGGGTACTCTCCGGAATAAGATTAATAGCATGATCTTCTAGCCTATCCGGAGGAAGCTCTACTAGCAATGACTCGGAAAAGCAATCTTGGTACTTAATAGGAAATCGGTTTGCATCCTTAACAAAAACCAAGTACGTGGAAAGATGCTTTTTCATTATTGATGAAATGGCCGAAGTCGATATAATAGAAACAGATTCCCCTTTAAGCTTTACATCCAAAATGTGCTCTTTCTCTCTATGAGTCAAAGTTATCTTCTTGTTGTATGTATCCACCATTGCATGCACCCTATGGCACCATGGCATACCGAACAAAACATCACACCCATCAAGTAGCATGATATAAAACTCCTCACTGTCCACATAACCTTGCACATGAAGCCTCAGCTTCCCAATGATAGGGGTAACAGGTTTTGCATACCCAGGACAAGCCATATTAGCCTCATACATAGGCCCCATCTCTGCACGGATCCCCAACTGCCAGCCAAATCTGGTGAGATAAAGTTGACTCTAGCACGTGTGTCAAAGAAAATCAAAGCATTGTGATCTCTAACTTTGCCCCATGCTCTGCACAACTCAGTCTCCTCACCACCTGGCTGTTCCCCAACAAGATCAAGAACTAACTTGGCAGAAGGTGTAACATGTGGAAGCTCTGGGGGTCTTCTTTCAGCCCTAAACACTCTCGGAAACCATCTGATGCAAAACGCAGATATAGAGAGAGAGTAGAGAGAGAGAGATGTGCTGGAAATTCAGTATATTCATATGGTACAAAAAGGTACTTATCTACAGCCATAGGCTGCCTTGAAGAAAAGGTGATAACACCCAAAATTCTGTCCTAAACTAGGACCCTAATGATCCACTTCATAAAGGAATGAATGACTCAATCTATGAGCACACTTTGCCTTTTATAGGGTTCTTGGACACTTGGTATACTGGTCGACTGCTGGTCAGCCAGTCATAAATGCCTTAAATGCTCCTCAGCACTGCCCCGACTGGATCTCTTCCTTGATCATGATGCGTCTACTGTTGCCCTGTCCTCTGGTTCAGCCGACCAGTTCTGTGAGCAGCCAACAGCCTGTGTTTGCTTCTAACGCACTGTCAGGACACCCTCTTCATGCTCTCTAGGTCTTGCTCTGAGTCCACACTTGTCCTCTTCTGCATCTTGTGCTCAAAATCCTAACTCTATCTGGTTCATACTCTTTATCTGGCGACCTCTTTTGGACCAGCACCTGAGAATGTCCATGGCATTTATCATGCACATGACATCCCCCTCTGCTAAACTTGATGACGAGATTCCAACCTGCTCTTGGATGACTGTCATCATCCCAAATCTTTTCCCGAAGTCCCTCTGTCATCCATCCATCCATGGCAACCCTTTTTTCTGAAAGCCTGGCCTATTCTCCAAACTACTCTGTCTCAGACAAAGATCTATGCATCTGTTCCATCTAGTCCACAATCTATTCCTGCCTTGACTCTGAACACTGTCTTGGTCTTCATTCTTGAGAAATGAGTCTGGCACTCACATCACCCTTGGAGGATAAACCTCCCTTGGGACCGTTGCCCGAGAACCTATCTGGCTCATAGGACTGCCATCCCCTTTGGCACTGTGGAACACCACCAACAAACCTCCTGGGAGCTCTTCCCGATTCTGTGCTCCTTGCCTTGGGCTTTGCATCCGTGTACTTTTCTGTACCTTGGACTTGTACACCGTCATATGGGACTGAATCAGTGTTTAGCTTTGCTGAGCCTGATGCTCTGATACCAATGTAACACGCGGAAGCTCTAAGGGTCTTCTTTCAGCCCTAAACACTCTTGGAAACCATCTGATGCAAAACGCAGATATAGAGAGAGAGTAGAGAGAGAGAGATGTGCTGGAAATTCAGTATATTCATATGGTACAAAAAGGTACTTATCTACAGCCATAGGCTGCCTTGAAGAAAAGGTGATAACACCCAAAATTCTGTCCTAAACTAGGACCCTAATGATCCACTTCATAAAGGAATGAATGACTCAATCTATGAGCACACTTTGCCTTTTATAGGGTTCTTGGACACTTGGTATACTGGCCGATTGCTGGTCGGCCAGTCGTAAATGCCTTAAATGCTCCTCAGCGCTGCCCCGACTGGATCTCTTCCTTGATCATGATGCGTCTGCTGCTGCCCTATCCTCTGGTTTAGCCGACCAGTTCTGTGAGCAGCCGACCAGTTCTGTGAGCAGCCGACAGCCTGTGTTTGCTTCTAACGCACTGTCAGGACACCCTCTTCATGCTCTCTAGGTCTTGCTCTGAGTCCACACTTGTCCTCTTCTGCATCTTGTGCTCAAAATCCTAACTCTATCTGGTTCATACTCTTTATCTGGCGACCTCTTCTGGACCAGCACCTGAGAATGTCCATGGCATTTATCATGCACATGACAGAAGGCTTTGCTTTCTTAGTCTTGGGCTCCCCAGTCCTTGTTGGACTTACGCTTGGGACAATTGAAAGACATATGTCTATCTTCGGTACAGAAAAAGCATTTCTTGGCATCCAACAAAGCATGCTTCTCCTCAGGAGTTCTCTTAGGCATTGGTAATATCTTACGCTGCTTCTCTGCAGCCATTGTTGCATCCCGAGATGCATGCCCTGATTTCTTAGTTTTCTTACCAGTGCTTTTACTGCCCTTAAATCCAATTGAAACCCAAGTGAGTAACGCATTTGCCATCATGGCATTCTCTATCATCTGCGACATATTTGTTACTCGGGTCTTAATGCAATAGTCACGCACTTCCTTGGGCAACCCACAACAATACTTCTCAACGTGCACAGACAGTGGCACTGCACGATAAGAAGTAATTGGCAGTAAAGCTTCCCAAAACTTCTTGTTATAATCCTCAAGATTTTCACATTTCGATGCATCCAACTTATGCCACGCTGTTATTACATCCACCTCAAATGTAGATGTGAGCCACACGGAAGAGAACACCTGTTTAAACTGTACCCAAGTAGATGGTGCTATGCCTTGCAAAGAAGAGTGGACCACCACTGCAATGCATTGCCCTTGAGAAAAGTCACAGCTTTTCTCACTTTCGAGGACTCCGTGTGATTTCCACCAGAGAAAGCAGCATCAAACTGCTGTAAAAAGGTAAGAGCCTTGAGCCTGTCTTTGGCCCCACTGAATGTGTCAAATTTCACTGCAGCTCTCCCTTCCTTATAATCCTTCGCCTTACCCATAGGCGTTAGATTATCGTAAGGAAGTGGCTTCACAAGATTGCTACTCCCTGCATTCATGCCCATACTAGGGTCAACATTGCCAGTTCCCACACCTTGCATACCATGCAAACCTGCTGATCCTCCCATGTTTCCAAACATGCCACTATGCATACCGGGCCGCATGCCCCCATACATGTTTTCTTGCATTCCGGGTTGCATACCCCTATACATATTCCCTCGCATTCCGGGTTGCATACCACCATACATGTTACCTTGCATACCAAGCTGAAAACTAGCACCAAAATTCCCTTGCATTCCCATGCTTCCTTGAGGATAACCCCCAGCCATAGATTGGAACTCGGAACTTGGATCCATCGATTGCTGTGGAATAGGTGGCTGCCCGAAAAAGGAATTCAGTGGATTTGCACCATAAATGTTCTGCATGTTGGAAAACTGTCCAAAGTAGGATCCTGTGGGATAGCACCACTGTTGACTTGAGGTGGGTTCCTAGAACGTGCCTTCTTCTTCTTCTTCTTCTTCTTCTTAGGCTCAGAAGGGGCCCTCATAAATTCAGCAAACTTCTCACTTTGCGTGAGCTGCATGAGCACATCCACTATCACATGCACTCTGCATTGTAGTGCATGGTGACAAACTGGCTCATCATCATCAGTGCAACATTGTACAGAATTAGTTCCATTCAGTATGATATTTGTCGTACGCCGTGACCCCATTGTAATCCTCAGTCCAGGATAAGTCAGGCACAAGCTACGTAGGTCATTCTGAGCCATAGCAAGTCAGTTAGTCAGTCCAAGTCCCTTAACCCACTTGAAGAGACGCATTCATGCATATACTGTCAGTAGAAACCTTAGGGTTTGCATTAGAAAGCATTCTGCATATTGCACATCATTCATTCATAGCATCTAGACCATTGCAGAAACTCCGGATATCATCTAGTATTTATCAGGATATTTACTAGGAATTTTCTGGTAAATTTTCATCATTTTCAGCATTTTATACATCATTTATGCATTTATTGTGGACATGAGCAGTCGGCCAGCTTTGTAGCCAGCCGGCTAGCTCCTTTGGTCCATATAAATAGATCAGCATCATATTCAGCCATTCATTCATCATATTCAGCCATTCATTCATCATATTCAGCCATTCATTCATCATATTCAGCATAAGAGCATTCAAGCGCTTGGCATCTTCAGCACAAGTGATAGAATGTGCAACGGAAGAAGGGAAACTGGAAACACAGGAGAGAGTGAGAGAGAAAGATGGAGAGGAAACACAGGTGAGAACCTGCTCTCAATATCATCACCAAAAGGAATACATGTCCCGAGCAAGAGGGGAGAACCTCGTAAGTGAGGGACTGTAGCTAGACAAGCTAGGCAAGCAATGAAATATGAGGGAGGCATGCCGGCTATATATACCTATACATGAAGGCAGCCGACTGGTGATAAATATCTCCACGACCTGGAAAAATACCCACGACCATAAATGGGGAATAAATATGGGTAAAATACATGTGAGGGGTGACCAGCCCCTCAGACTAACATGGTCAGCCCTAGAGGCTAAAATAGGACACCAAATAAGAAGCCAGCAAGTAGGGGATGACGTCTAACAACAAGGAGCATAAGCGATTGCAGTTTCAGCCATCATCCCTCAGCGTTTTCCTCCTACAGCACTAGGCGCCTCAAACACATCAGCATTCAGCCCTTGCATCAGCAAAACACAGCAGTTTCAGCATTCAGCCATCATTCAACCTTGTGTTTTCTGCATCCTTATAGTTTTCAGCATTCATCATCTCATCGTTTTGCTCCAGCCTCTTGGTGAAGGTAAAACACAGCATTCATAAGCATTTACAGCATTCATACTCAGTCTAGAACAGTCCCAAACAGTCCCTCTCAGAGCCACAGCTTTGCATCCCCTTCTCATTCCATTGGGAAGAGTGCATAGGCCCGAGATTGGACATCTTTGGTGCTTCTACAGCAGTGTACCGTTCAGCCCAACACTTGGTCTTCAGAGGTCTTGCGTTTGGCTTATCGTCAGTCACACCGTTAGTCTCTTTAAAGATAATAAAGCAAATACTATCTCGGTAACGGGATAGGGGGCCCTTCAGTGGGTAATTCGGGACCCCATACGGTGTACAGTTCTCATCTCTCTCTCTAAAGTTTGAAGTCTTAAAGTGGATTGCTAAACTCACGAAACTCAGGATACAGAAGACGGTGTGAGCATTTGTGTGAAAGGATCCTCCAATACGAATACTTCCGCTGCATGTTACATGCATTGCCCGTGCCAATCGGGCTTTCAATTGGGCATCCTCCTCCTCTTTACTTGGCATATGTTCTGGCTGCGTTACTTCCTCATAACGTTATTTGCTGCAGCTTGTTCTCCTACAAGTACATCCTCAGATTCAGTCCTCTCAGGAGTGGTCTCCTGCTCTTCCTCATCATCATAGTCATAGTCATCCTCATAGTCAAACATCTTGCCGAAATTTTCAGAGTGACGACTTTCTTCGAGACAACCACGAGCTCACCCCCTTGGGAAAGTTGGTGATGGAGTGCGGTGGACTAGCACAAGGTTGCATGCAAACGCCGTTTGGATAGGATCCAAACGTTTACAACGATTGAAACGTTAGTGAATGTGGGAGTTTGATTAATATAGGTTAAAAAAATGAAGGGCGAACGCACGGTAACATCACGTTTTTTTTCTTCTGTTTCTTACGTGCGTGGAGCTCTCTCTCTCTCTCTCTTCGGCGGCGGGCGCTCGTGGGCTGGTCGTGTTGGGCTTCGTTGCTGGCTGGTCGTGCTGGTAGCCTGGTCGTACTCGGCGCTCGCTTATCGTAAGAGTCTCACTCTCTCTCCCACAGTCTCCACCTTCTTCACCCCACCTATGGTTAGGAGGGCCATATGCCGACTCCAACACGGATGGGCGACAGATCATACAGGATTATAGGGAGAGCATCTCATCTATGCTATTGATACATTGGCACCATTTCTTGCTCATCTCTTCAACAGAGCTCTATCATAGGGGTTTCTGTCATGACCCTGTGAAAATGGAACAGCACAAGTGTGGGCATGGTGGTTGCTGAGCAAAATAAATATTAAATGATTTATATTTGGGGTGCCCGGACAAATGTTATGATGTGTGGACATCTTCAAATGTGAAGGGGGACCAAGAACATTAATATTTTTAATGTTCTAACCATGGGTGGCCCCTAGGCATAAGTGGCCCTTAGAAACTTTAATGAACATTAAAGAAAGGGGCCTAGGATATATTTGGAGAAAGGGGCAACTCCACTTTTGGAGGTACACGCCTCTCTCATCTCTCTCTCTCTTGCTTTTGGGAAAACGTGCAAGCTACGTGCTGTTGGGGTAAAGGCATTATGCCCACCCTTATAGTGTGTACAAGCCCATAAGTTATAGTACATAGTACACTTAGTACTTTTAATGCACTAAGTGCACTATGTGTACTAGTGCAATATACATGTGTGATAGGGGAGTCACACACTCATCTTGATGAGTTGACTTATCCCCACAACTCTCTCTCTCTCTCTCTCTCCCTTGTTCTCTCTGTGTATGTCTCCCACACATGAATATCTCCAACCCTAATTCTTCTTCTCCCATTCAACTGGTATCAGAGCCCTGGTTTAGGGTTTGTTCTCGAGTGCTGAATCACTGGCTTGTAGGGGTTTCTTCTTCTATCAACATCTGCATATCAGGGGTTTTGCTGCTGTAATGGCTGATTTACAGCCCTTGGTTGCTGTCCATGATGTCCATCATCATCAAAGATGACTCTGCCAGGCTCCTGTTGCCTTGCAGGCTCCTTATACATGCATGTTTCATAAAAAATGACATCATTGCTGCGTATAATCTTTCTATTCACGGGATCCCAAAGTCTATACCCCATTTCACCTCTGTCACCATATCCTAGGAATATGCATTTGTGAGACTTAGGATCAAGTTTGGTGCGCATTTCCCTGCGTATGTGCACGTACGCAACGCAACCAAACACTCTCAAGTGCTTGTATGACGGAGGCTTCCCTGTCCATACTTCCTTTGGCACTTTCCCACCAAGCCTCGTGTTAGGTGACTTGTTTATAAGGTGAACGGCTGTCATAACAGCTTCAGCCCAAAAACCATGAGGTAATGCAGCATGTGACAACATAGAACGGACCTTCTCCTGAATGGTCCTGTTCATCCTCTCTGCTGTCCGGTTTTGTGGAGGATCATAAGGAGTAGAAAGCTCTCTCTTGATGCCTTTAGCATCACAAAAGTCCTGAAACTGTTTGGACATATACTCTCCACCATTGTCGGAACGCAAAGCCTTCAGTGTTTTGCCAGTTTGATTCTCAACAAGAGCAACAAACTTCTCAAACACTGAGAATGTATCACTCTTCAAACGAAGAGGATAAACCCACACCTTGCGTGTGGCATCATCAATAAAAGACACACAGTATTTTGCCCCTCCCAAAGAAAGCTGAGGCATCTCACATACATCTGTATGCACAAGCTCTAACTGAGCATCTTTCTGTCCAAGAGCTTTCTTGTGGAGGCACTCGCAGTTGATGCTTTGGGCAATGTGTTGATGCCTGCACTCAATGTGCTTGTAAATCAAGGGGGTTTCATGTATTTGATGTATATGTGGCCAGGGGGAAGCATCGCGAAGACTCTAGATGCCTTCATGTGCGTCAATGTACCATGTATGATCAGCAACTGATCTTAAATCAAGGGGCTTTTCAAGATCGTATGCTTGTTGAGCTTGGCAAAGTAGCAGGCAAGACATTTATCCCTTGAATCCTCAGAAATCAGCTTGCAGTCAAGGGGCTTTTGCCCAATTTCTGTTCGGAATTGTTGTATGCAGTGTTCGGGACTGTAAAAGTCTGATTTTCACTCATTTGGACAGCCAGGAGAGCATTTATTGCTATTGTACCTGCTGGTACAGATTTGGCACAGCTTTGTGCAAGTTTTGGCAGGCTGTACACTGTTTTGAGTGACCAAAAGGCTCAATTTCAGCTGTTGTACTTGCCGGTACAGGTTTGGTACATCATTGGTGAGCACTTAGTACTGCTGTACAGTACTTTGGAAGGGCAACAGAGCACATTTAAGGTGCTGTCCTAAATCTGCAGCAACCAGATTTTGGTGTTTTCATCAGAGTAGAGTTGCATTTGTGCTTCCGCAGTGGGAGATAAAGCTTGGGAGAACAACTGTAAGCACTTTGTGTGCTTTTGGTGCAGTGTTTGCACATTTTGCAGGGAGTCAGGCATTGACAGGTTGCATACTGCTATGGCAACCACAGGTGAGAGCTAAGCAGCACAAGCCTATCAAAGAAAGGGGTGTAAAGCCCGCTTCTCTTACTGCTGAAGAGTGGGAAGATATGGATGAGCTGGCAAGATCTACTATCATGTTGTCTGTGTCAGACTCTTTACTTTTCAGCATTCGTGAAGAGAAGACAGCTTGGGGAATGTGGCAGAGATTGCAGGACTTGTATGCCCAGCAAAGTGCCTCAAGCAAAGTGTATTGGTTGAAGAAACTCATAGGTCTTCAGATGAAGGAAGGGGCGTCTATGGCAGCCCATCTAAATGAGTTTAATGGTATTGTCAGCCAAGTTATAAATCAAAAGTTGGCAATGGACGATGAGTTCAAAGCCACCTTTCTCTTATGCACTTTGCCAGAGAGTTGGGACACATTCAGGACAGCCACTAGCAATTCGAATGCTATGCTGTCATATGCAGATGTTGAGGGTGCTCTTCTTCAAGAAGAGATGAACAGAAAGAACAATTCTGTTGGAAAGTCCAATGCAATGAATGCACGTGGGAGATCCCAACAAAGGGGAAAAAGCCAAGAACGGGGAAGGAGCAAGACCCGCTCCAAAAAGGACTTGGAATGCCATTATTGTGGCAAGAAGGGACACATTAAAAAGCAATGCTACAAATGGAAAAATGATCAAAAGGAAAAGGGAAAAGGCAAAGACAAAGAGAAAGATGAAGCCAAAGATGTAAAGCCAAAGGGCAAAAGTGGAGTCAAGATTGAAGAAATCAATGTGTCACATGCAGGTGACAGTGAGGATGAGGTCCTATTTACGTCTTCACTTGATGTCCATTCACTTCTTACAGGTGGTCATGGTATGCACTCATGGATCATTGATTCAGGTGCCTCCTTTCATGTCACAGGTTGCAGAGACTTGTTTGTCAGGTATACTGCTGGCAATGAAGGAGTGGTTTATTTGGGTGATAACCATGCATGCAAGATTCTTGGTAGAGGTGATGTGAGGCTTGTGTTTTCAGATGGCTCACAGCTTATGCTCCATGATGTCAGGCATGTGCCTGAGATCAAGAAGAATTTGCTTTCTACTGGACAGCTTGATGATGCTGATTATGTTACCACATTTGGTCGTGGAAAGTGGAAAATTAGTAAGGGCTCACTGGTTGTTGCCAGAGGCTCTAAGGTGGACACTCTTTACTTCATGCATGCAGGTGTTTGTCACCATGCTAATGTAAATGCAACCGAGCTACCGGAAATTTCTATGTGGCATAGCCGGTTGGGACACATGAGTGTCAAGGGAATGGAGCAATTGTCTCGTTTGGGTTACTTGCCTTCTCTAAAGTTTTCAAGTTTTCAGTTTTGTGAGCATTGTATATATGGCAGGCAACTGCAGTGCCCCCACAAGAAAGCTCTTGGACAGAAAGATGCTCAGTTAGAGCTTGTGCATAGAGATGTATGTGAGATGCCTCAGCTTTCTTTGGGAGGGCAAAATACTTTGTGTCTTTTATTGATGATGCCACACGCAAGGTGTGGGTTTATCCTCTTCGTTTGAAGAGTGATACATTCTCAGTGTTTGAGAAGTTTGTTGCTCTTGTTGAGAATCAAACTGGCAAAACACTGAAGGCTTTGCGTTCCGACAATGGTGGAGAGTATATGTCCAAACAGTTTCAGGACTTTTGTGATGCTAAAGGCATCAAGAGGGAGCTTTCTACTCCTTATGATCCTCCACAAAACGGGACAGCAGAGAGGATGAACAGGACCATTCAGGAGAAGGTCCGTTCTATGTTGTCACATGCTGCGTTACCTCATGGTTTTTGGGCTGAAGCTGTTATGATAGCCGTTCACCTTATAAACAGGTCACCTAACACGAGGCTTGGTGGGAAAGTGCCAAAGGAAGTATGGACAGGGAAGCCTCCGTCATACAAGCACTTGAGAGTGTTTGGTTGCGTTGCGTACGTGCACATACGCAGGGAAATGCGCACCAAACTTGATCCTAAGTCTCACAAATGCATATTCCTAGGATATGGTGACAGAGGTGAAATGGGGTATAGACTTTGGGATCCCGTGAATAGAAAGATTATACGCAGCAATGATGTCATTTTTGATGAAACATGCATGTATAAGGAGCCTGCAAGGCAACAGGAGCCTGGCAGAGTCATCTTTGATGATGATGGACATCATGGACAACAACCAAGGGCTGTAAATCAGCCATTACAGCAGCAAAACCAGCCCTTAAATGGTGCTGAAAATGGTCCAAATGGACAGCCAGAGATGGCAGAAGATATCCCTATGGATATACCACAGTTAGAGGAGATACCGGGCATGATTTTTCAGCCTTATGGCATGGAACAGGAGCCACCAATGGGTGATATGCAGGCTGGACAGCAACCTGCAAATGATGGTCATTGGGTACGGAGGTCCACAAGACCCTCCAGAGCCCCTGACAGGTTTGTTCCAGGGGTTGACTACTTGATGCTTACTGACTGTGGGGAGCCCTCATGTTATAAGGAGGCTTTACAGAGGGCAGACAAGGCTCTTTGGGAGCGTGCCATGAAGTCAGAGATGGATTCTCTGCACAAAAATGGAACATGGAAGTTGGTGCATTTGCCTGCAGGCAAGAAGGTTTTGCCATGCAAGTGGGTTTACAGGCTCAAAGTTGCACCAGATGCAAAGCCAAGATACAAAGCCAGGTTAGTGGCTAAGGGCTTCAAGCAGGAATATGGTGTTGACTTTGATGAGATCTTCTCTCCAGTGGTCAAAATGACCACACTTAGAGCTGTATTAGCTTTGGTTGCTCATGATGATCTGGACTTGATTCAGATGGATGTGAAGACTGCTTTTCTTCACGGTGATCTCCATGAGGAGATATATATGCAGCAGCCAGAGGGTTATGTAGTGAGTGGAAAGGAGAAGCTTGTATGCAAGCTGAAAAAGAGTCTTTATGGGCTCAAACAGGCACCAAGGGAATGGTATCATAAATTTGATACATTCATGAAATCCCAGAAATTCAGGAGAAGTGACATAGATCACTGCTTATACACCAAGAAAGCTTTGGATGGCAGTCTATTGATCCTCATCTTGTATGTTGATGATATGTTGATTGCCGGGAAATCTCGTAAGGAGATGGATGCCTTGAAGCAGAGGCTGCATCAAACCTTTGATATGAAGGATTTGGGTGATGCAAATCACATTTTGGGTATGCGGATACTTCGGGACAGAAATCAGCATGTGTTGTATTTGTCTCGGAAGGAATACACTGGCAAAGTTTTGCAGAGGTTCAATATGGACGGGGGGAAGAAGACTAGTACTCCTTTGCCTCCATATGTGAAACTCAGTGCTATGGACAGCCCACAGTCAGATAGTGGCAGGGCTGATATGGCCAAGATTCCGTATGCTTCAGCTTGTGGCAGTCTGATGTATGCCATGGTTGCTACTAGGCCGGACATTGCATTTGCAGTGGGAGTGGTTTCTAGATACATGGCCAACCTTGGCAAGAAGCATTGGGAAGCAGTGAAAGGTGTCATGAGATACCTGAAGGGCACACAGGATATGTGCATTTGCTTTGGCAAACAGGATGCATTAGTGCATGGTTACACGGATTCGGATTATGCCGGTCATCCAGATAACCGGAAGTCTACTACCGGTTATGTGTTTACATTCACAGGAGGTGCTGTGTCATGGATATCCAGGATGCAGAAGTGCACAACCTTATCTACTACAGAGGCCGAGTATATTGCAGCCACAGAGGCTTGCAAGGAGGCATTATGGCTATCTCGGTTAGTGGTTGATTTGGGTTATACAGGGGATGTTCCATTGTTGCATTGTGACAGTCAGAGTGCCATCCAGTTGGCAAAGAACCCTGTCTTTCATGCAAAGACGAAGCATGTGGATGTGAAGTATCACTCCATCAGAGAGGTGATAGAGAACAAGCAAATTCAGCTTGTTAAGATTCATACGGATGACAACCCGGTTGATCTGTTGACAAAGAGTTTGCCTCCGGAGCGGTTTGCTCATTGCAGACACTTGATGGGCATTGGATGAGGCCAGTTTCAGCCTTGATATGGCCTTGTATATTATCATGTACATGCTGATTTTTTCTTTTCCTTTACTTAAGGGCACTTTGCCTTTAAGTGGGAGGTTGTTGGGGTAAAGGCATTATGCCCACCCTTATAGTGTGTACAAGCCCATAAGTTATAGTACATAGTACACTTAGTACTTTTAATGTACTAAGTGCACTATGTGTACTAGTGCAATATACATGTGTGATAGGGGAGTCACACACTCATCTTGATGAGTTGACTTATCCCCACAACTCTCTCTCTCTCTCTCTCTCTCTCCCTTGTTCTCTCTGTGTATGTCTCCCACACATGAATATCTCCAACCCTAATTCTTCTTCTCCCATTCACGTGCGTGGAGAAGGAGAGAAACCCTGTGAGAAACCCTGTCGACTGGCTGCATAGAGGTGGTAGCTGCTGGTTTTTGTGTGTGAAGAGCAGGCCGTACAGAACAGGCCGTACAGCGTTGTGGAAGGTGCCCATACAGAGCTGTACGACAGTAGGTACAGTGGTACGGCTGCTGCAGGTTCAGGCGGCGCTGATAGGGACGGACAGCAGGTACAGTCCGTACTGCTCGTACTGGCGGCGACTGCTGTACGACAGCAGGTACAGGCTGTGCAGTCGGCTGGTTGCACGTACAGAACTGTACGGACAGGTACAACAGAGTACTACAGTATTGTACGGATTGGTACAGTGGAGTACTGCTGACCTGTACGGATACGTACAGGCAGATACAGTCCTGTTCAGTCCTGAACAGTAACAGGCGACGCATCTCTAGTTGCAGAGGTGCTTTATCAGAGCATAGTATTTATTGGACTACAATTGGAAGGGTGACTGCTAGTCTACCGCACTTTGGTTTCTAATAGAGGCCGGTTTCAAGGTTCCATTGCCGGGACCCATCATCAACTTTCTTAAGGGGGTGAGCTCGTGGCTGACAAGAAAGTCATTGCTGAAAAATTCAGCAACATGTCTGATACAGAAGACGAATATTTTTATAATGAAGAGGAAGAGCAAGAGACCTCTCTTGAGAGAAATGAATCTGAGGATATTCTTGCAGGAGAACAAGCTGCAGATGATGCACAATATGAGGATGTAACACAGCCAGAAGATATGCTTAGTAAAGAGGAAGATGATGCTCAGTTTAAAAATGGTTTGGCAGGTGTAATGGATGTGTTTATGCAGCTCACACAAAGTGAGAAGTTTGCTGAATTTATGAGATCCCGTTCTGAGCCTGAAAAGAAGAAGAAGAAAGTGCGTTCTAAGAATCCACTTCAGGGCAATAGTGGTGCCTTCCCACAGGATCCATCTTTTGGACAGTTTTCGAACATGCAACATGCTTTTGGTGCCAACTCACAGAGTTCCTTTTTCGGACAGCCATCTATTCCACAGCAGTCTATGCATCCGGGTTATTTTGGTGGTGGCTCTGTGTTCCAATCCATGACTGGGGGTTACCCTCAGGGAGGCATGGGTATTCCAGGGACTTTTGGAGCTAATTTTCAGCCTGGTATGCAAGGGAATATGTATGGTGGTATGCAGTCCGGAATGCAAGGAAACATGTTTGGGGGCATGCAACCTGGAATGCAAGGAAATATGTATGGGGGCATGCAGCCCGGTATGCATAATGGTATGTTTGGAAACATGGCTAGAATGTATGGCATGCTAGGTGTGGGAATTGGTAATGTTGACCCTATGATGGGCATGAATGCTGGGGGTAACAATCTTGTGAAGCCACTTCCTTACGATAATCTAACGCCTATGGGTAAGGCGAAGGATTATAAGGAAGGTGGAGCTGCTGTGAAATTTGACACATTCAGTGGGGCCAAAGATAAGCTAAAGGCACTTACCTTTTTACAGCAGTTTGATGCTGCTTTTTCTGGTGGTAATTACACGGAGTCCTCTAAGGTGAGAAAAGCTGCGACTTTTCTCAAAGGCAATGCATTGCAGTGGTGGTCCACTCTTCTTTTGCAGGGCATAGCACCATCTACTTGGGTACAGTTTAAATAGGTGTTCTCTTCCGTATGGCTCACATCTACTTTTGAGGTGGATGTAATGACAGCATGGCACAAGTTGGATGCATCAAAGTGTGAAAATCTTGAAGATTATAATAAGAAGTTTTGGGAAGCTTTACTCCCAGTTACTTCTTATCGTGCAGTGCCTTTGTCTGAGCAGGTGGAGAAGTATTGTTGTGGGCTGCCCAAGGAAGTGCGTGACTATTGCATAAAGACTCGAGTAACAAATATGTCACAGATGATAGAGAATGCTATGACAGCAAATGCGTTACTCACTGGAGTCTCATCTGGATTTAAAGGCAGTAAAAACTCAAGCAAGAAATCTGAAAAGTCAGGGCATGCTTCGCGTGATGCAAAAGGGTCTACAGAGAAGAGGTATAAGAAGTTACCAATGCCCAAGAGAACTCCTGAGGAGAGACAGGCTTTGATGGATGCTCGGAAATGTTTTTACTGTACAGAAGAGGGACATATGTCTTTTAATTGTCCCAAGCGAAAGTCCCAAAAGGACTCTGACACCAAAGGGGAGCCCAAGTCAAAGAAACCAAAACCTTCTGCAGGGTTAGTTCATGATCTTGTTGGGGAACAGCCAGGTGGTGAAGAGACTGAGTTGTGCAGGGCATGGGGCAAAGTGAGATCAAAATGCCTTGATTTTCTTTGACACAGGTGCTAGAGCCAACTTTATTTCACTGGATTTGGCTCGCCGATTGGGGATCCGTGCAGAGGAGATGGGGCCTTTATATGAGGCTAACATGGCTTGTCCTGGGTATGCAGAACCCGTCACTCCTATTATTGGGAAGCTCAGGCTTCATTTGCAGGGATATGTGGACAGTGAGGAGTTTTTCATCATGCCACTTGATGGATGTGATGTTTTGTTGGGTATGCCATGGTGCTACAGAGTACATGCGGTGGTGGATACATACAACAAGCCAAAAGAAATATCTCGTCACCATATCCTTAAGATATCCTGAGATATATCTCCATATAGCTTGCCTATAAGCTTGATAATATAATCCACAATATCCATATGGAAAGAGTGCTAAACGTGTGCACATAAAGCCAACTTCACACTTCCACGATAAAATTCTGTGAATTCATAAATCCTTAGATCAACAAGCTGTCTACTGCTCATGCTCTTGCTTCATAAGCTATGAAGCGGCTAGCCATGCTTAACAGCAATGATGGTAAGTGTGGTCCCCACTTGAGATCTTTTCTCTTCCTTATTGATAGAAGGAAGCCTCCGCTTCCAAGAAAGCCTATGCTCTGATACCAATGAAACTTGCGGCGGGTGCCCAGGGGACTAGGGCCTTGTTGATACCATCAATGCATATTAAAACATTTAAACATGGCCACAGCCTTAACACATATCCATCATCACTTTGCATAAAACATAAAGCTGGACAAAACATCCACAAATGCTGAAAATGGAGCTTGCACGTGTGACACCGCATAGAGGCCGGAATGGGCCGACCCCCCCCGTGGAGTATTTTATTACCCAAGGAGAATAATATCATGTACAAGCTTTGAGGGCCTTACTCTCCCCACGGGAGATGCCGGATTATCCAAATACAAATGCCATAACACAGCCCAACACGAGGCAACCAAGCCGGAACATAGGCTGTAGAAATGCCGAGCCAACAATATAATCCATATACCTCCGTGTGGGTACTGATTCTTCCCCAAAAACCACGGGTCTTCATGCAATAGAAAGGGTACAGCAAGTACAACTCTCCATTCGGCCGGTACAGCAGGTACAATGGCTGGTACAGCAAGTACGGTGGCTGGTACAGAAAGTACAGCAAGTACAGAAGTTGGTACAGCGGGTACAAGGGCTGGTACAGTAGGTACAGTGGCTGGTACAGCTGGTACGGGGGCTGGTACAGTAGGTACAGTAAGTACAGAAGCTGGTACAGTCGGTACAATGGGTGGTACAGCAAGTACAGAAGCTGGTACAGCCAGTACAAGGGTTGGTACAGTAGGTACAGTGGCTGGTACAGTCGGTACGGTGGTTGGTACAGCAAGTACAGAAGCTGGTACAGCCGGTACAATGGGTGGTACAGCAAGTACAGAAGTTGGTACAGCCAATACAAGGGTTGGTACAGTAGGTACAGCAAGTACAAATGCTGGTACAACAAGTACAATGGCTAGAAATCATAATAAATGATTAGATATCCTTGCCTTCAGTATTTCTTCGCGATGGAAGCCTCCAAAACAGTCCCCAACAGCCGGTATTCTTCATGGGCAGCCTTCAAGAGAGAGAGAAAGAGTAGCCATCATTAGGGCAGCCTATAACGGCGGTAGAGGCTAGTGTGCAGCAAGAGAGCCTCTATTAATGAAGAGAGAGGGCTCCAATTTATAGATTTGGGCCTCCCATGAGCTAAAATGGCAAGAGAAGGCTACAATGACAAGTGGAGAGCCACACAATAGCTGAAGTGACAAGTGTGAGGCCACTTGTCTCACTTTGATCCACTTTCTAACAAGTGTCAGGCCACTTGTCTCACTTTGGTCCACTTTCTTGCCACATGTCCCAATCTAAGAGATGGGTCCTTCCATAATCTTTACCTCTAAAAATATCCCAACTGGTAGACATTCTGTCATAGGCACTTTGCCAACTCTTGGTATCTGCTCAATTCCAGATGTAATGACGCGAACAGAATTTCCATCGGAGTCAGGCCAAAAATAGCAACTCTCCTAAATTTTAGGAGTGTGGTCCTTTGTATTCTAGGATAATCCCCCATTTCCAAAGCTTGTACTTTCCAAATATTTAAACATCCTGGAGTCCACCAGACCCCTTTCAGACTGGGAAATGTCCAGGCTGGTGACAGAATCTGTTCCTATTGTATCAGCTTCGGCAATTTCATCAGTAATGAAAAAGCATCTTTCCGCGTACTTGATTTATGTAAAGGATGCAAAAGATGATGAGTCTAAATCTAATTTGTCTACGTTAGATAAGGACAGGACTGATTTCTTATGTGAGTTCCAAGATTGTTTTTCCGAGTCATTGCTAGGAGAACTTCCTCTGGAAAGACCAGAAGATCATGCCATTGATCTAATTCCGGGTAGTACTCCACCAAATAGACCGCCGTACCGTGTTAGTGCAGCCCAACAAGAAGAAATTATGAGTCAAGTACAGGAGCTGTCGAATAAAGGGTTGATACAGCGTAGCTCATCACCCTTTTGCTCACCTGTACTCTTAGTGCAAATGAAAGATGGTTCTTGGCGCATGTGTATTGATTACAAGGCGCTGAACAAGAATACCATCAAGAATCGATTCCCCATTCCGAGGATCGATGACATTTTAGACCGCTTACAGGACTCCACAGTCTTTAGTCGGATTGACTTGAAAAGCGGGTTTCATCAGATACGTATTAGACCTGAGGATGTGCATAAGACAACATTTCGAACCACTTTTGGGGTATATGAGTTCTTGGTTATGTCCTTTGGTTTGACAAATGCATCTGCCACATTTAACAGAATGATGGACAGGATTTTCCGGCCTCATAGAGCTTTTGTGGGCACATTCTGTGATGATATGATTGTGCATTCACACACTGAGGAGGAGCATAGAAGGCATTTGGCCATTGTGTTTGAAGAACTCCGGAACCATAGGCTGGTTATTAATGGCAAGAAGAGTGAGTTCTTCTTGCAAGAGATACACTTCTTGGGGCATATTGTGTCTAAGCATGGAGTCCGTATGGATCTATCGAAGGTGGAAGCAATTCTTAATTGGCCAGATTTGAGGACCGTGCATGATGTACGCAGCTTTTTGCGATTGTGTTCCTTTTACAGGCGGTACATACGATATTTTGCTGAAATTGCTTCGCCTCTTCATGCCTTGACAAAGAAGGGAACTCCGTTTAGATGGGCTAATCAGGAAATTACAACCTTTAAAAAGCTTAAAGAAAAGCTTACTTCGGATCTAGTATTGGTATTACCGGACCTCCGAAAGGCTTTTGTTGTCCAGTGTGATGCATGTGGAAACAGCATTGGGGCAGTTCTCATGCAAGAAAGACATGTGATAGCCTATGAGAGTCGAATATTGCAGCATGCAGAGAAGCATTTACAAATTTATGAGAAAGAGATGTTGGCTGTAATTCATGCTCTTTCTACATGGAAACACTATTTGCTTGGGGCTGATTTCACTGTGCAGACAGATCATCAGACCTTGCGTTATTTCCTCACGCAAACTAAGCTTTCAGAGAAGCATATGCGATGGGCAAACTTTTTGTCTATGTTCCACTTCCAGATTGTGCATGTGGAAGGCAAAAAGAATCTTGTGGCAGATGCTTTGTCACGCAAGCCACAGGTCTCAGCAGTTTCACTTGCTTATCATCATGAGCTTGATGAAATGAAAGAGCAGTATGCCCATGATGAGGATTTTGGCAGGTTGTATGATCAGATGTGTGAGGGTCAGCGGCATGATCATTATACTCTCAGAGATGGGTTTTTGTTGATGCATGGTAGACTGTGTGTTACCAGGCAATTGTGACTCAAGGTTATGATTGAAAGTCATGCTCCATCGTATGCAGGTCATAGAGGAATTGATGCCACGGTAAAAGCAGTTGAAACTTTCTTTTATTGGCCAACCTTGAGAAGAGATGTTGATGCTTTTGTTAGGCAATGCATCGTATGTCAGAAGGTGAAGTTTGACCGTCAAAAGACACCAGGGTTACTACAGCCTTTACCTATTCCAGATAGACCTTGGGAGAGCATTGCCATGGATTTTATATTTGATCTTCCACGTACACAAACGGGGAATGATGGCATTTGGACTATCATATGCAGGTTTAGTAAGCAGGCTCATTTCATTCCCGTGCATAAGACGATCAAAGTTGATCATATGGTGAAGTTGTTCATAGCGAACATCTTCAAATATCATGGCTTGCCTACGTCTATCATTAGTGACTGTGATCCATGGATGACGAGTTTATTCTGGAGAGGGTTATTTGACAACATGGGTACAACTCTCAAGTTTTCATCTTCATTTCATCCACAAATAGATGGTCAATCGGAAGAGGCTAATTCTACAGTGTTAGATCTTCTTAAGTGTTACCGCCTGCAGCCGGAGATGCGCCGCCTGTTATTGTTCAGGACTGAACAGGACTGTATCTGTCTGTACCTGTTCGTACAGGTCAGTAGTACTCCATTGTCCCAATCCGCACAGTACTGTAGTACTCTATTGTACCTGTCCGTACAATTATGTACGTGCAACTGCTCCCTGTGTCAGCTGTCGTACTACAGCCGCCGGAACCTATAGCCGCCTGCTATCTGTACTCAGGTCGCTGCCTGAACCAACCGACTGCATAGCCTGTACCTGCTGTCGTACAGCAGTCGTCGCTAGTACCAGCAATACGGACTGTACTTGCTGTCCGTCCCTATCAGCGCCGCCTGAACCTGCAGCAGCCGTACCACTGTACCTGCTGTCGTACAGCTCTGTAAAGGCAGCCTCCATAGCGTTGTACGGCCTGCTCTTCACACACACAAAAACCAGCAGCTACCACCTCTATGCAGCCAGTCGACAGGGTTTCTCTCCTTGGCTCCAACTCAAAGGCATCGAGATAAAGCTGCAAAACCTGAGGTGAATCTGTTAAGTCACCTTCCTCCATCCACTTCGCATCCATCGGTGAATAGTTCTTGAACTTCACAAGATAGCGACAGGAAACTTTACCTCGTACCTTTCTTTCCTTATGTGCCAGTATCTGCTCTGGAATAAGAACCTCCTCAAGTTCTTCAACTTCCGGCTGAGCCTCATCTGATACATCCTCAGGCACATCCCCACGGAAAGGTCTAAGTAGACTCACATGAAATGCATTGTGAATCTTCCAGTGATCTGGTAGCTTCAGGCGATAGGCCACCTCACCAATCTTTTCCAATACCTGAAAAGGTCCATAATAGCGCATGCTCAACTTAGGGAATAAGCGCTCTTTACCCTTCATTTTGTTGAGCCTAGCTTTTTCAAATCGCAAAAGAACCCAATCACCCAATGCAAACTCTATTGCACGTCTGTGACGATCTTATTTATGTTTGGGGTGCCCGGACAAATGTTATGATGTGTGGACATCTTCAAATGTGAAGGGGGACCAAGAACATTAATATTTTTAATGTTCTAACCATGGGTGGCCCCTAGGCATAAGTGGCCCTTAGAAACTTTAATGAACATTAAAGAAAGGGGCCTAGGATATATTTGGAGAAAGGGGCAACTCCACTTTTGGAGGTACACGTCTCTCTCATCTCTCTCTCTCTCTCTCTCTCTCTCTCTCTCTCGCTTTTGGGAAAACGTGCAAGCTACGTGCGTGGAGAAGGAGAGAAACCTTGTCGACAGGCTGCATAGAGGTGGTAGCTGCTGGTTTTTGTGTGTGTGAAGAGCAGGCTGTACAGCGCTGTGGAGGCTGCCCGTACAGAGCTGTACTACAGCAGGTACAGTGGTGCGGCTGCTGCAGGTTCAGGTGGCGCTGATAGGGACGGACAGCAGGTACAGTTCGTACTGCTCGTACTGGCGGCGACTGCTATATGACAGCAGGTACAGGCTGTGCAGTCGGCTGGTTCAGGCGACGACCTGAGTACAGATAGCAAGCGGCTGTAGGTTGAGGCAGCTGCAGTACGACAGTTGACACAGGCAGCAGTTGCACGTACAGAACTGTACGGACAGGTACAACAGAGTACTACAGTCCTGTACGGAATGGTACAGTGGAGTACTGCTGACCTGTACGGACAGGTACAGGCAGATACAGTCCTGTTCAGTCGTGAACAGTAACAGGTGGCGCATCTCCAGCTGCAGGCGGTGCTTTATCAGAGCATAGTTGGTGCATCAGTCAGGTGGCTCTGCAGGGAGAAAAGTACAGACAATCTTTTGCAAGTACAGATTGGTACATTCAGTCCCTCTGGTGCAGATCCACGCATTGAATTGGTAAGCTCTGAACTTGTCAATCTTTCTTTCTTTCCATTGGCTTATGTCTCAGAGTTGTGTTGTCTGGCCCCTTGTGAGAGGCAGTTTGAAGGGTGGAAACAGAGATTAGACAATGGATGTATATTTGAACTGAGTTGAGACCATGTTCATGGAATATGCCAGATGTGTGCTCAAGGCTGCCGTGCTGAATTGTCTTGGTTGATTAGAGGGAAGCACAGTGTGTTGCTTTTGTGGGACACAGATCTGTGTGTGAATCCTCTGTGCTAAGAGGTCTTGAGGGCTGCCAGATTGGACATACTGGCTTTGTTGTACTCAGTCATATATTTCATTGAATTTGAATAAAGAAATACCGAAAGGGGCGCCAAGCTTTGGGGCCAACAGGTGTCGATTTCCTTTCAGTTTTGGGCATTCTAGCTCTAGTTAATTTTGTTATTTATTGGACTACCATTGGAAGGGTGACTGCTAGTCTACCGCACTTTGGTTTCTACCAGAGGCCGGTTTCAGTTTCTGGCTGAGTGGATGATGCACACAATTATGCCGATCCATAAAGCGGGAGATGTACTAGACCCCGGGAACTACAGGACCATCATGATTGGCCATATATTGGCCAAACTATACGGGGCAGTTTTAGAGGCAAAGCTGAGCACTCATGCAGAGGATGGGGGATTGAGAGCTGCAGGCCAGGTAGGCTTCCGACGAGCCTTCTCGACCATCGACCACATTTTTACATTGAGGTGCCTGATTGATATGCATGATTTATCTACATATAGCCACATACACACATGCACACATACATCTACGATATACATGCATGCATTCATGTATTTTGCGCACATGTTTATGTTTGTATATGTATTGGAGAAGAGTTACGACATTTTAAGCTGATCCCATGCAATGGATATACATATCTATGAGATCTGGTTAGCACATCTCATCATAATTTGAAGGACATCCATGACATCCTAGCTCTTTTATCATCTCACATCTTGCGATTGGCAGGATCAAGATGCAATCAGACCCTTTACCATGCCTTTGATGAAGCTCACCTCCTCAGCGATTGACAAAGTGCCAAAAGAAAGAGAGGAAATAATAAAAAACTTGCTAGAGTTTTTCCACACAGATGCTGTCTGTTGTCGAGACAAAGATGATTCTCCGCTTGGTGGTATGTATGCATAATTACCTCACCTCTTGCACCTCAATATAATAGATGCATGTTTAAGTGTTACATGCATCCTCATACTTACTCATGCATACATAATAAATATGCGACTGGATTACTTCCAAAAGCCCATATTAGCATGGATAAAAATCAGCCTCAATAATGCACATGCACGTATTTGTGCACCACGTGTTGATGGTGCCTTGCTAATAATTATGTATATGCAGAATTGCAGGCAGAGGTGATGAATCCTTTACTGGACTGGATAGAGAAGGAGTTTGGCTACAGACCAAGTCATTCATCAAGCCTTTTTGTGGACAATCAACCTGATGAAGTGATGGAGGCGATGGAGAAAGCCTTGAAGGGTGCCAATGATTGGCAACTGGCTGCAGTGGATTCCCTTTCAGCATCAGCTAAGTCTCTTGTCGTAGCTATGGCTGTTTCCCGAGGAAAGCTGAGCATAGAGGAAGCCATACAAGTGATTCGACTCGAGGAGGACTTCCAAGTTAGTTGTCATGTTTTGTGATTAGAAACAATGCAATCTTGCATCAATAAGTATGCTCTATGCATGCACAATAGAGCATGTAATATGCATGCATAGAGAATACATATGTTTTATGCATACATATTAGAGCTACGCATACATAAGACAAGATGGAAATCTTGAAGTACCTTTTTCAGCATTATTTTTGTATCCATTCTACACATCCTCCACGGATCTTTTTGAGCAGTGTCATGTGCACACCTTAATCCGGTGCCATGTGGACATACATCTCACTAAGTCAAGAGGCCATATTTGGCAGCCCAATCGGTGCCTAGCAGAGCCCAGGACATGCATCGATGGTTATGAGATATGTTGGGCATAATATAAATATGTTTAATGACATTTTTGATGTTAATTTGGGACTTGAAAAGGGCTGGCCGACTAGCATACGACCTGCCATCAAAACCCCTATATCAAGAAGGTAAAGGGTCATAATTCAGCATAACAGCCCTCAGTTTTGGATCAACAGAAGGCAGCCCCAGTACAGAAGTTTGCAACACATGGAGCTAGCTGGTTTAGTCATTAGCATGCATAGAAGTTAACGCATAGCATTAAGTGTCCATATCGATTTTAGATTTGAACAATCATTGTATATGCATCATGGTTCGGCAACATACAATAGGAGTAGTCTAGGTTAATAGTCTCTCTCTTCTACTTCTTCTTGCTTCTCTTTGTCATCACATGCGTTGCGTTAATCTTTGTAGCTTAGCGTTAAACATCATTATTACACTTTGGCATAGTTAGCATGTTACAAGCAGCCAACCAAGTTTGTCTCATGGAGTAGTTGAACAAGGTCAAAAGAACATCAGACGTAGCCCTCAAAGTCAAGAAGACTATTTCTAGCCCCCAATCTCTCTTTCAATTCGTTGACATGAGGTGTCAACTGCGTAATTGCCCCGAAAAGGGTCGAGCACAATCTTGCCACACACTTAAACTATTGATACTATTGAACAAGGTGAAATGGCACAAAACCAAACAATATAATGACATGGCAATAGGGCCAAAAAGGGCCGATCCCCGTTGTAATATGATTGTAAAGATACAAGCTTCATGGGCATCACATGCCAGATTTCCAATGACATTCATGCAATGAAAACACTTTGCAAACACGGTTTATCGAAGTCAGGGTTGATTCCACTTGCGAAGAACCTCACTTCCCTTGCCAGTGGCAATTATGCTCCACTGGCATCTGTACACAAGCATGTGTGTGCCAGGTCGAAACGTATGAGACCTTCATGGTCAAGCACGCAGATGTAGAGTAGGTTAAATAAAATGTACTAATTCTTTCTATTTGCTACTTCCCTTAGTTCTAGGCTTCATTATGGCTGAGTTTGCCCTGCATCTCCGGAGGTCTGACAGAAACTCAGCACGAAGGGCTTTGTGTGAATATATGCTCTTATGTGTGTGTGGAGTTCGTGTGTGAGAGCGTATCTTGATATAGATTTCTACACCCACTATTGGGCACTGATGACGTTAGTGGGGATGTCGTAGTATCTAGTCCATACTATGCATAATGGAGTTGATAGTTATATAGTCTTATGGGTTGACTACCATGAGCATATAATATGCACGTTCCTAAAAGGTGAATTTAGGCATGTTCCTGGATTCATTGAGGTATATAAAATTGGAGCAGCTCTTACCAATGAATTTTGCTAAATTTGTAAGTAGAAGTCAGCTTTTGGTTAAGTTGTTGGCGATAGAAATGCTCAAAAGCATTTTTAGCAAGTACATATCCAAGAGTAGTAGCTGAAAACTACTCCCAAGGGATGGGCAGCAGTGTAGCACTCATTTGCCAGCTAATCGAAGGGTTAGAGAAGCAATAAACCATGCCTAAGAGTATGTGTATGGAGTCGTTATGCTGAAAATTGTCTTCTTCTACCTCCTCATGAAAAAGATGCCTATCTGCCCAAGGAGAAAGAAAGAAAGAAAGAACGTTGTATTAACGTCTACAAAAGGCCAAAATGACCTATGAGACGAAAAGGTTACATCATGTCCATGAAATACATCATCATGGGTACTAAAAATAAAAATCAAAGAAAGTATAAGAGCTGAAATGTTAGATCTGATCCCAAAACAAAAAGTGTCCAACTCTCATATCACCCTAAAATATCTTGCATAGGACGCTGCAACATGGCACCCAATGTAGTAAAGCTGGGCTGGCGGGAGAAAGTCTTGTGGTGTTGGGAGATGATGGGTCTGATCCTCATGTAGTGACACGGGTGTGGGGACCACGAGGTTGAGGGCACCAGGATTTGCATAGCTCAATGGCTCTGTCTAGCGTCACTCCTCTTGGCCGAGCTCTTGCATCAACCTGAAAGTTGGTGTAGTGGGTGAATCTGCCCTCCTCACTTTGGTCTGGAAGAAATCGGTGAGAGTTCTTTGTACTGGTCCTGTGATGGGTACCGTTGGTCTTATGCCGCATAAGGGACTCCCTGTGTCTGCAAAGCTCTAGGAGGAAAAGTCCCAAGCATCTTTGGTCTGGAAATGTAGGATCCTGGAAAGTGATCCAAATCCATCTCAGAAGAGGCAATGGAACCTCCCCTAATCTCGTAGCAAAGGAGGGCACCTCTACGCTATACTGGAATGGAGGGAGTGCCTCCATCTATGCTATATTGGAATGGAGGGAGTGCCCAAGCTTGGGGCGTTGATGTCTCCATCTTGATATCTGAGGCAGGATCTTGCTAGCTCCATGCAAGCCAGGGCCCAAAAATGGGTGACGATGTCGACAAGACGGCTATCTCTTAGATGCTGAGCAAGGGAGAATGCCGGAGAGTGGATGGCAGCGAAGGTCGACTCTCAGTCCCATTCCCTATCGGGAGTGACGCTGAGAGGGAAAGAGAGGACAACCGCTCCATTTCCCTCGGTGTGGTGGAAGACCACACAAACATGGAGAGACGTTTCAATCTCAGAGAACTCTCCCTCCTCAATCGACAGGCATCTGAGAAGACCATAGTCCACAAGCTGCCCCCATCACCGGGGGGGGGGGGGGGGGGGGGGGGGGGGGGTGGCAATGGTTATCTTCACAAGATGTGAAAATTGATGTATTCGTTGCATGGCTGGGCTGAGCCGCGGGCTGGGCTGTTGGCTCTAGTGGGGGTCGGAGTAGTAGGGGGGTGTCGGGAATGGATCGGGGAAGCTCAGGGAGGGGGGGAAGAAAGAGGGGGTGGGGCGGGGGGGGAGCAGAGGGGGAGGAGGAAGGAGACCTATGAGGGGGGGGGGGGGGGGGGGGGGGGGGGGGGGCACCGGCTCCAAAAACCCAGGGGATGAGCCAAAATCTAGAAGAATCTCTTGGACAACATGGGGGGTTGCCACGTAGTCCATATCCTCGTCAGGAACTAAATGCTCATAACGGTTGCCAGTGGGCACCATTACCTCTGGGGGCCACTAGCCTGTTGATTTGGCCGGTGGTGTTCCTTGGGAGGTGGGTGGCGGCGCCGCCTAGGGCAATGGATTGTTTGCCAATGGCTTTTGCCCTCCTCTTACTGAGCGTGGGAGGGGGAAGGAGACCTATGAAGAGGGGAGGGGGGGGCACCGGCTCCAAAAACCCAGGGGATGAGCCAAAATCTAGAAGAATCTCTTGGACAACATGGGGGGTTGCTGTTGGGTTTTACGCTGTGTATGCACCCAGAGGAGTGCTAGTGATCATCAGTAGATTACTGGGGCACTTTTTACTTCAGTTAGTGGAGGTTTTTTCTCCCAGTTTAGCCTAGTTTCACTTATATTCAGTTTATAGGTGTTTTGGTCCACCCAGTACATTTTATGGCCGGACATGTGAACACTTATCTTTAGGGTCACTATTA
Source organism: Cibotium barometz (assembly GCF_041138505.1). NCBI lineage: Eukaryota > Viridiplantae > Streptophyta > Polypodiopsida > Cyatheales > Cibotiaceae > Cibotium > Cibotium barometz. The sequence goes on along the minus strand of NC_141054.1, from coordinate 1,935,871 downwards.
TGTGGCTATTGTACTTCACTTTGATCATCAAGCATATACTGAAGTCGTGTTCTCTCTCTCTGTTGGTTTCCACGCCTGCTTGAAGCTTCTGTAAACCCTAACCCTAACACTTCATTGCCTTCATTTGGTATCAACTTGCCAATGTGACAACCGCGGGCTGTGCATAAATATGCTCAACTGAGAGACTGCATACTGAATATTTGGCCTTGTATTACACAAGTAAATAAGGCACCCAACAGCCTGAGCATATGTAGTGGCATCAAAGGAAATACTGTCATCTTGTAGTGACAGTTTCATCCCAGGCTCCATAGGAGTACTAATAGGCTTGCAATCCTGAAATTTAAACTTCTCCAGAAGTTTAGTAACATAACGTGATTGCAACAACCCAATGCCTCTGTTATCCTGCACAAACTGTATGCCCAAATAGTAATGTACAAGCCCCAAGTCAGACATGTCAAATGTTTGTTGCAGTATCTCCTTAAAAGCTGCAATTTTGTCATCATTTGATCCCATGAGCAAGAGATCATCCACATAAAGACTGATGACCAGCAGATCTGTCTCTTCTTTCTTTACATACAGAGTGGCTTCTGATGGACTGTTCACAAATCCCTGAGTGAGTAGAAAAGCATCTATTTTTGCATACCAAGCTCGTGGAGCTTGTTTCAAACCATACAAGGCCTTTTTCAGCCTGCAAACTTTCCCCTCATGACCATGTTCTGCAAATCCCATGGGTTGAAATACATAAACTTCCTCCTCGAGGTCCCCATGTAGGAATGCAGTCTTTATGTCCAACTGGTGAACAACCCAACCACGATGTGCAGCCAATGCAATGACACACCTAAGTGTCGACATACGGGATGTAGGAGCAAATGTCTCCTCATAATCAATGCCCTTCTTCTGTGCATAGCCCTTTGCAACTAGACGAGCTTTGTACTTGTCAATGGATCCATCTACATGTCTTTTCAACTTATAGACCCATTTAGTACCAATTGCTTTCTTGCCTTTGGGCAGATCAACCAAATCCCATGTTTGATTCCTTTTAATAGAATCAAGCTCATCCTGCATGGCTTTGTTCCAATGCACATTATCTCGTGCATCCACAAATGAATCAGGCTCATCATCATCCTGTAAACTGGCTGCCATAACCAGATTCAAATCCATGATGTGTGCATGCTCATTGGTCCTTGTCTCCCTACGAGTACGACCAGCAAGAGGACCCTCTAAATGGCTGTCCTGTAATGTCCTCAAATACCATCTAGGTATGTGTCTGACCTGTGGTGCCTGCTGCCCCATATTTGGTTCAGCTTCTGGCTCATTTTGCTGCTGAATTTCTGCACCACCTACATCATTTGCTGGCTGTCCTGTACCCTCATTAGTTGGATCACCAACTGTGGAATGAAATTCCATAGGTAGTAGACCTTCAAACACATCATTTTCAGCCTGATTTGCCTCATAACCAGCCATGGATATTTCTGATTTTTCATCAAAAATCACATCCCGACTAGTGAATATCTTCCTGGATAGTGGGTCATATAACCTGTAGCCCTTGCTCTCACGGCTATACCCAACAAAAATGCATTTTGTGGCTTTATCATCCAGCTTCCTCCTCAACTCTTTGGGTATGTGTGCATATGCAAGACACCCAAAGATACGAAAATGCGATACAGAAGGCTTGCGGCCATGCCAAGCCTCAAAAGGAGTAATAGAAACCAATGCCTTTGTGGGACATCGATTCAAAATATGACAAGCACACATGACTGCTTCCACCCAAAAGATATGTGGTAGCCTTTTTGCCTTTAGCATACATCTGGCCATCTCCATGAGTGACCGATTCTTCCTTTCTGCAACCCCATTCTGCTGTGGAGTGTAAGGAGTAGTATACTGATGTTTTATACCTCTACTCCCAAGAAAGGAATTCAGCATATGTGACATATATTCCCCCCCTCGGTCAGAACGGAGAGTCTTGACCTTGCATCCCGACTCTGTCTCAGCAAGTGCTACAAAGGCCAAAAATGCATCATATACCTGTGATTTCTGTGTCAAAGGATAGACCCAGCATATACGAGAGAAGTCATCAATAAATGTTGCAAAATAGAAGCAACCACCTAATGACTTCGTTTGCATGGGACCACAAAGATCACTGTGTATAAGTTGCAACTTTGCAGTTGCTCTTAGAGCCTGATCACGTGGGAAGGAAAACCTGTGCATTTTTCCCAAAATACATCCTTCACAAATGTGATCTGGAGGCTTCTCCATGAGAGGTAGATCTGTAAACATGTTATGTCGCTGCATAAGCATAAGACTACCAAAATTTACATGCCCCATGCGAGCATGACATAACTCCGCATCAACCATAGCTGGAGTAAGAGTGAATGCATTATAAGCAGACTGATCCACTGGCTGAAATGCATCCAACTGATAAAGTCCATGACATAATGTACCAGTAAGCATCAAGGTCAAGGCATTAGCTTTGTCTCTGACCATGCATTTATCATCATCAAAGTGGACTTGCATACCACAATGTGCTAAAGAAGAAATGGACAACAAATTCTTCTTTATCCCTGGTACATATAAGGCATCTGTAAGGCGGAGAATGGAGCCATCAATGGCTGTAAGTTGAATCTCCCCAATGCCTCGAACTGGATATAAAGCATTGTTGGCACACTGAACAGTTTTGCCAACAGGGGCAGGGCCAACATGACTAAACAAATCCCTGCGAGATGTAATATGCTTTGAGGCACCACTATCAAAATACCAAGTACATGCATGCTCTGTCAAACTGAGTGCCTGTGAAGACCAAGAGGCATCATAGCTGCATGTATAAAAACAGTAATCCCTGTCCTCAACAAAAGAAGCAGTCTCTGGAGGAGCTTTAGAAGCATCATTAACAGACATCCCAGCTTCCTTTGCCTTCTCTTTGGCAATCCTTTTCCTACATTCAGTGATGTAGTGACCTGGCTTCTTACAGTAATGACATTTGCCCTTCTTCTTGGGCTGTCCATCACCTTTCTTGGTATCCTGTGAAGAACCACCATCACCTGAATTTTGATTTGAACTCTTTGGCTGAGTTTTTCCTTTCTCCTTTTGACCTGTAGTAAATGCTTGTTCAGCATTTGTGTTCATATTCATATTCTTCCTCATTTGCTCCTCTTGTAGTAAGAGAGCAACAAGTTCCTGATACTTGAGGGGTTCAACAGCATTCCTCATGCTGAGGTTCAAAGAGGTATGAAAAGCCAAGTAAGATCTTGGCAAAGAGTGCAAGATGGTGGACACAAGCTGTGTCTCAGGAATAATCTCATCCACATTGATGAGTTGTTCTCTCAAATCCTGCAGCCTGTTTAAGTGGCTAGACATATCATCTCCTTCATTCATTTTTTGATTTTCCAGCTCTCTTTTCAAAAATGAGATCCTAGCCTCATTACGAGCAGCATACATCTGCTCCAAAGTCACCCATGCATTCTGTGAAGAGCCAGCTGAACGAATATGAGGTATGATGGACCTCTGTACTGACAATGCAATGAGTGACAAAGCTTGTGCATCCCTGGCATCCCATGTCTTTTGAGCATTTGTTCTTTGAACAGGCAATGGCTGTCATGGAGCCTGTACCTGTTGTCCTCGTCCACGAGCACCCCCTTGGGGAGGAGTCTCTGGAGCCAATGGACCTGGACGTGGTTCATCACCACTAACAAAATCCCAAAGACCTTTTGCCACAAGCACATTTTTCAGCATAAAACTCCACAAGGAGTAGTTCGTGCCATCCAATTTGTCTTCCTTAGACAAATACGTGAATACATCACTTTGCTGTTGATTTGCCATTATGCCTACGCACAATGTTGTACCTGTTTATCAAAAAACCCAATAGCAAAAACCCTGAAAACAACTGTACTCCACTGAATACAGTTCACCCAAGTATGCCTGCACTCTCAATCCTCTGAATGTGCAGCTCAATGCACCAATGACTGAGTAGAGCAGCAAATGGCGTACACAATGCCAAAATGCCCCAAAAATGCCCAAATTTGCTGCACCCAAACTGTGCAAAAAACCTGTATAGTTCTTTGCTAGAAAGTCTGCCTGTTGTGCCTGTATATTTTCACAGAGAAAATAATATTACCCAAAAACAAAATTTTTAATGCTTACCACAGATTGACTGAGTAGCTTGTGGTACTTCTGCAGGTACAGTCCACCAAAGAGCAAGTACAGTTGACTGTACTGTGCAGGTACAGTCGACTTGTACTACACAGGACTGATGGAGGCTGCAGGCAGATTCTGTGGAGGTACTGTGCAGGTACTGTGGTCGACTCTGACAGGTACGGAAGCTGCACAGTGTCGAGCTGCACAATGTTGAGCAAGGCAACCAGGTACTGAAGGCGGCGCTGTGTGTATACGGGCAGGTACAGTACTTGAAGGCGGCGCTTACTGTACGGAAGCAAGGCCACGCCTGTTGCACAGTGTAGAGCAAGGCGACGCCTGTTGCAGCAGACGACTGAGTACACCACAGACGACCAGCGTTGACAAGTACAGTCGACGTTGACTGTACGGAGCAGGTACGGGTGCTGACAGCAACGAACAGGTACAGCAGCTGCTGCAGGCGAGCAGCTGTACGAATACTGCAGGCGGCGCTCAGGTGTACGGGCAGCAAGAATGATTGTACGGAGTTGTACGGGCAGCAGCAACAAAAACCTGGCAGTGTACGGGCAGGGCAAGGCAAGCCTTCAAAGCTCTGATACCAAATGAAGGCAATGAAGTGTTAGGGTTAGGGTTTACAGAAGCTTCAAGCAGGCGTGGAAACCAACAGAGAGAGAGAACACGACTTCAGTATATGCTTGATGATCAAAGTGAAGTACAATAGCCACATAATAGTGACCCTAAAGATAAGTGTTCACATGTCCGGCCATAAAATGTGCCGGGTGGACCAAAACACCTATAAACTGAATATAAGTGAAACTAGGCTAAACTGGGGGAAAAAACCTCCACTAACTGAAGTAAAAAGTGCCCCAGTAATCTACTGATGATCACTAGCACTCCTCTGGGTGCATACACAGCGTAAAACCCAACAGTTGCCACGTAGTCCATATCCTCGTCAAGAACTAAATGCTCATAACGGTTGCCAGTGGGCACCATTACCTCTGGGGGCCACTAGCCTGTTGATCTGGCCGGTGGTGTTCCTTGCGAGGTGGGTGGCGGCGCCGCCTAGGGCAATGGATTGTTTGCCAATGGCTTTTGCCCTCCTCTTACTGAGCGTGGGAGGGAGGCTGGGCTATTGGGATCGGCTGGTCAGGAACCTCCACCATGGGCTTGGGTCATGCATTCCTACTCTCGCCAAGCACTCACAGTGGCTAGGGTGACTGGCGTACTTTACACGTTGAAGAATCGGGTTGCCCTGGAGTTTGGGGAGTGCGATGACCTGCGGGAAATCATTGGGGGTAGCAACGCAAACTTTGATGGATGGGATGCCGCTATTGTGGCCACCACTGAAGCGGCCGTATGCGGAGACTCCAAAACTTACCCCATCGACCTGTCCAATCGATTAAATCAGAGGGTGATGTTCCTTTTGGAGGCCAGGGAAGCAGGATACACCTGCCAAGGGGCCGAATGCAAGGTCGAAGCCATGGTGCCACCTCATGAAGAACGCCGGTGTGTTGCACAGTCCCACAAGTCCAATCATGTACCAAGTAAATGGGTGAGATAAAATAAGTCTCTTGCCAACAAGTTGTTAGTCCACGTGACCCTTGGTGTAGACATAAGTCCCGTGCCAACCAGGCGTTATGTCCACTCTACCACTTGCACTTCATGGTTGTACTCTGACCCATAGTTGTTTCTCATACCGGTACGCGGCACAGTTCGTACGATTTCGTATGGTACGAAATGACCATTGGCCGGTGCAGTTTTCGACCGTTGGGGGTGGGGGGGGGTGCGGGCTTGGGGGGAGGTTGCAATGGTTATCTTCACAAGATGTGAAAATTGATGTATTTGTTGCATGGCTGGGCCGGGCCGGGCTGTTGGCTGTTGGCTCTAGTGGGGGTCGGAGTAGTAGGGGGGTGTCGGGAATGGATCGGGGAAGCTGAGGGACGGGGGGGGAAGAAAGAGAGGGGGTGGGGAGGGGGGGAGCAGAGGGGGAGGAGGAAGGAGACCTATGAAGGGGGGAACCATGGGGGGGGGGTTGGGTGCGGCACCGGCTCCGAAAACCTAGGGGATGAGCCAAAAGCTGGAAGAATCTCTTGGACAACATGGGGGGTTGCCACGTAGTCCATATCCTCGTCAGGAACTAAATGCTCATAACGGTTGCCAGTGGGCACCATTACCTCCGGGGGCCACTAGCCTGTTGATCTGGCCGGTGGTGTTCCTTGGGAGGTGGGTGGCGGCGGCGCCTAGGGCAATGGATTGTTTGCCAATGGCTATTGCCCTCCTCTTACTGAGCGTGGGAGGGAGGTTGGGCCATTGGGATCGGCTAGTCAGGAACCTCCACCATGGGCTTGGGTCATGCATTCCTACTCTCGCCAAGCACTCTTGTTGAGGCCTCGTGGGGTGGGGTGGGGGTGGGGGTGGGGGGGGGAGGGGGAGGGGGAGAGGGGGGGGGGGGGGGTTTCGGGGGTTGTCCTCTGTGGGCGTGACACTGAGGGCAGGACCAAACAAGGTGGCTCATTTGTAATAGTGGCTAGGGTGACTGGCGTACTTTACACGTTGAAGAATCGGGTTGCCCTGGAGTTTGGGGAGCGCGATGACCTGAAGGAAATCATTGGGGGTAGCAACGCAAACTTTGATGGATGGGAGGCCGTATGCGGAGACTCCAAAACTTACCCCATCGACCTGTCCAATGGATTGAATCAGAGGGTGATGTTCCTTTTGGAGGCCGGGGAAGCCGGATACACATGCCAGGGGGCCGAATGCAAGGTCGAAGCCATGGTGCTACCTCATGAAGAACGCCCGAGTGTTGCACAGTCCCACAAGTCCAATCATGTCCCAAGTAATGGGTGAGACAAAATAAGTCTCTTGCCAACAAGTTGTCAAATCCACGTGACCCTTGGTGTAGACATAAGTCCCGTGCCAACCAGGTGTCATGTCCACTCTATCACTTGCACTTCATGTTGGTACTCTGACCCATAGTTGTTTCTCATACCGGTACGCGGCACAGTTCGTATGATTTCGTATGGTACGAAATGACCGTTGGCCGGTGCAGTTTTCGACCGTTTTTCTTGTCGTTTTCGCTCGTTTTTCTGCTGTTTTGTGACCGTTTTTTCGCCCATTTTTTGACCGTTTTGTGACGGATTTTTTTGCCTTGTTGTGGGCCTTGGCTATGGCTCTCTTCTCCTTTTAAGTTCCCTCCCCCCATGCTTCTCTCACATTCAACCTTGAGCAAGCACCCGTGAAGCTCCATTCTCCACCTTGAGTCTTGAGCTTTGTTTCTTGAAGCTCTCTCTCTCTCTCTCAACTCTCAAGCCACTCTCTTCTCCCTCTCTCAAGCCACTTTCTCTCTCAACTTCTCAAGCCTCTCTCTCTCTCTCTCTCTCTCTCTCTCTCTCTCTATTACAATGATGAGGGAGAAGAATGAAGCCTTCAATGTGCATGCTATCCATGTGGAGAAAGCCGATGGAACGTCCAAGTCATATAGGTGGACTTGTAAGTATTGTGGCAAACAATACACAAGCGAGTTACTAGGCTTTTGCAATATCTCGGAAAGGTGGGGGGGGCAAGTTGTGCCATGCAAGGAAGTCTCCCTAGCTATATTCGATGAGATCTTCAACAATATTAGCGGTGGATTGGGTGCTCTCCGTGATAGTGGTAGAAGCTCAAGGGTGGATGATGAGGTCATCTCCCCCCCTTGTGACACATCCTCCCCCGCCGGTGCCGCCTCTGCCTCCTCAAAGAGGCAAAGGTTTGATTCTCCCATGAGGCAAGCCACTCTTGCCCAAGCCACCGGGAGTGTCTCTTCTTCTCTATCACATCTTCGAGAATGGCAACGAAACACGTGCACATAAAGCCAACTCCATACTTCGGTGATAAATTTTGTAAACTCATAAATCCTTAGACCAAGCTACATACTACTCATGCTCTTGCTTCATAGACTATGAAGCGGCTGGCCACTTAACAACAATGATGGTAAGTGTGGTTCCCACTTGAGATCTTTTCTCTTCCTCATTAATAGAAGGAAGCCTCCGCTTCCAAGAAAGCCTATGCTTTGATACGAATGTAAATTCCGGAGGGCCCGGGGTTTTCACAAAACACTTGACCATTAATGCAATTAACAATGGAATTGGCCATAGCCTTAAACATATGCCACTTAATCCACAAAATTGGAAAAGAGAGATGTGCACAGCTGACATCACATAGAGGTCGGAATGGGCCGACACCCCCCTCCCCTTGTAGTATTTTATTACCCAAGGAGAAAATATCATGTACAAGCTTTGAGGGCCTTACTCTCCCCACGGGAGATGTTGGATTCTCCATATACAAATGCCATAACACAGCCCAACATGAGGCAACCATAAATTCAACCGGTATAGAGATTGTAGAAATACCGAGCCAACAATATAATCCATATACCTCCGTGTGGGTACTGATTCTTTCCCAAAAACCACGGGTCTTCATGCAATAGAGCTGGTGTAGCCAGTACAACTCTCCATTCATCCGGAACAACAATAACCTAGGCTGGTATAACAAGTACAGTGGTTGGAACAACAAGTATACAGTGATTGGTATAGCAAGCACAAGGGTTGGAACAGCCGGTACAGTGGTTGGAACAGCAAGTACAGTGGTTGGTACAGTAGGTACAGCCCTCAAATGAGCCAGTACAATCTCCATTTAGTCGGTATAGTACATAAATCAGCCGGTGCAGGGATCATGCAACCATCAAGAGGCTATAGAAATAGAGAAACCTTGTGTTGAGGGAAGTGAAGGAGTGTAGGAACTCTCCCCATTAAGCGTTGTAGACAAGAATGCGAGCAACCATCATAGTAGAGACTAGTCTACAGCAAGAGAGCCTATTCCAAATGAAGAGAGAGGGCTCCAATTTATAGATTAGGGCCTTCCATGAGCTAAAATGGCAAGAGAAGGCTATAATAACAAGTGGAGAGCTACACAATAGCTGAAGTGACAAGTGGCCTCATAGATTAGGGCCTCCCATGAGCTAAAATGGTAAGAGAAGGCTATAATGACAAGTGGAGAGCCACACAATAGCTGAAGTGACAAGTGTGAGGCCACTTGTCTCACTTTGATCCACTTTTTGACAAGTGTGAGGTAACTTGTCTCACTTTGATCCACTTTCTTGCCACATGTCCCAATCTAAGAGATGGGTTCTCCCATAATCTTTACCTTTAAAAGCATCCTAACTGGTAGACCTTCTGCCAAATGTGCTTTTGCATGTCTCCCCATTTGCTCAATTCAAGACATAATGACGCGAATGGAATTTCCATCAGAGCTCGGTCAACAGGTATGCAATGGGGGGAGCTCCAGCATGAGCTTGACTTTTTCATACCGTGTATGCTACCTAACGCATTGCCTGAGTGAAAAGTTTACTCTCGTGGCCACCATTGTTTGCCTTGCCACAATGCAAGCATAAACGTGAGCATGTGCTCAAAATGCTTCTTACTACAACCTCGGGGATTAGTTTGCTCTACGTGATACGGACGGAACCTGTATGGGACTTGATGACCAAAAGTGAGCTGAAGCAGTCAGCATTTACTTCATGCATATGTATTAGTATTTACAAGCTTTGATTTGCATTGAGCCTTGGAGGAATTGTAACTTGCAAGGCTAGGCTTATTATAGTAACAATCATGGTAACTCTCTATTATTGGGTGTGTACCTGGTGCTGGTGAGTTCACCTATGTGCTGATGATGTTATGGACGGTAATGATGGGTCCCCCTTTGCCATGACCAATTTGTTCTGATGATGATGTTCGCATTGACAATGGCTTCCCCTTGGCTATGGTCTAGTGATGCTGATGTTGGTGGAGGGACACTTGTATTGTTACAAACTGATGACAGTCTCATACTACCTTTGTAATGTGAGTGTAGCTAAAGGCTTTGGGAACAGAAGGGGGGGAAGGGGCGGGCCGGGGGGTGTCCTTTATATTTTCTTGTACATATACCTGGACTGGTTCTGATGTATCCTGGCTATTTGCTAATATAAACCATTCTTGCTTTCTAAAAACGAACCTCTTCTCAGTGGAGTTTTTGAATTTGTGGCAGATTGAAGAATGGGGGCTCGTTGAAGGTGGCCATGATATTGATGTAGCAGACTTGCGGTGCAGGGTGGCTGCTGCCTCTGTCTTCTTGAGGCTTTTCTGACATTGCACATTGAAGTCAATAAAGCTTGATTGGCTTGAACTTACTGTTTCCAAGTGCAGTTTCTTTACTGAGAAATGTCCCTGTTTTGCAATAAAGTCTACTGGTTTAGACTCCCTCATCTATATGTCATTATGTAAAGTCAAGCTCTTCGACCATCAAACATACTAAAAAAAAATGTGGGCATTTCATCGATGGTCGACACAAGTGAGTGTGGCTCTCTCTCTCTCTCTCTCTCTCTCTCTCTCGCACGCATGTATTTTTAAGGAGTGATATGTGGTTGGCATTTTTGTGTCGAAAATAAATATGTGCATGCTTCTGATACATACACTAGTGCAGATTGGTATTTGCCAAATTTTGCAATTCCCTTGAGCCAATGGTGTTGCTGAAAGCACTGATTGTTGGTTGTCCCTTTTTGTCATGTTTTTTCGTACCTCATGTCTTTCCTGTTGGCATCTCCGCACTAGTGACGGCCTAGCGATGGGGAGATATTCACATTACATTGGTTGGTGGGGACTTCCAAATTTGGCTTTGTAGCAATGGTAAACAAAGAGAGCCTAGAAAGACGGCATGGGTTGGCCTGGGACATGAAGTAGTTTAGGATGAGTGGTCAAAGGGCGCCTTACAAAGAATAATCTCACAACAATCACAGCATGCATATTGAAAACAGCCACTGATGATGTATTTTATATGAATTTCCTAGAAAGCGCTCTTTTCCCTCTGATGAACCTTTGCGAATATGACGTTGACACCTTCTGGTTGTAGATGGTGAGTTGATTCTTACAATTTTTATCACACCATTTGTTGGCTTGGCTTGTGCAAGAGGCAGGTTGAGGTGGCATTTTAAGATGGTCAAGCTTCAATTAGGAAATCTGTCTCTCTGTCTGTCTCTATCTCTGTCTCTGTCTCTGTCACATATTGTACCGTCATGAGCTCATTATGCATCTTATCCCGTATTCACAAGTCATCAAGGCATAGATAAATGGTTTTTTTTAAAAAAATTCAGCATTCACATGATTTCAGTACAACTTTATGTTCTCATTCCCATTGGGTCTTTTGTGAAGACTTTAAATTACTTTGTTTCTTCCACTGTGTGTGTGTGTGAGAGAGAGAGAGAGAGAGAGAGGCGGTTTTTTGCAAAGAGGGACGTTTGAGTTATGTGCTCCAAAACCAGTACTCTTAGTCTTTAAAGTGATATGCATGTGCTAGGGGCCACCAAAACTGACTTGAAGCCTTTATCCCGTCTTTTTTCTAATTGCCAGGGAATGTAGAGAGTCCTTTCGGATGTTGCTCAAAGGGTTGGAAAGATGCCACTTTCCTTAATTGACATTTTGACACTGGTATGGTTAAAGGATTAAAAAAGTGTTCAGGATAGTCTTATATTGTGTTAACCAAACAACTTCGTAGGTCTATTTTGGTAGGGCAAAATCTGCATTGTTGGAATCCCTTTGGTATTAAGTGGCTTTTGAGATGTTAGAAAATATTTAACATGATTGCAAAGGGAAACAAACTTGTTTAGTGGATGAGGTAGGGGTAGATTCATGCCAAATAGTGGATTCAAATTGTCGGAACAATGGGTTCTCATAGGCCAAAAATCAAAGGGATTCACGCATCCTGTCTTTCACATGACTAGTCTTCTATTGGCATTGCTAAGATTGATGCTCAAAATTTTTTAGGCTTAATAAGTAGAAAGTTGACCATTCTCCAATTGTGCATGTGGTTTCTTTTTACTACAGTTATCTCGTGATAAAATTTTTAAAGGGCTTGATTGGTCAAAAATCACTCATGCCAGCTAAGGTTTTGGTGTAAGGTGAGCACTCACAACAATTGTATAGATCTAAGGGAATTCAACCAATATAGTAAAGTTTCCCCATCAAATTTGCATGCAAATAAATGTGCAAAACCAAAGCACAAACACCAATGTCATGTGAAATGCAACAACTCATGTTCATGCACTAATCACTAATGCGCACATTTTATTTAGCATTATGAACTAATGTTTATAAGTATATTATAAGTCTAAAGGCTTGTTTGGATTGTGAAAGCATTCTTTGAAGTTGGAGGAAAAAAATAGGGTTTGTTCAAAGACAAACTTATACAAAAATCTAAATGTGTGGGTTCTCCTTTGAGAAAACGATGAAAGCTTGAAGTTTACTATTATTAATTAAGCTTTAGAGAGGTTTACTTATCAAAGCAAAAGGGATGTTTTTGGATTAACAACTATTTGTCCATGAGAAAATGTTAGGCCCTCTCCTTGAAATACACCTTCTTAATGAGCACAATAAAGTTACAGGAGTATTTCTTTGATTTTAAAAAGTTGTAAAATTTGTGCTTAAAAAGATCCATGTATATGTGTTCCAAATGTTCATGACAGCATCCTTTCTTGGGTTGTAAAATGGTACCAAACACGTCACAAGCATGACAACCAAGGACACGTGCAGAACACATCAAATGACTATTCTCAAACTTCACTAAAGGTGGTTATAGACAATTATGTTCGCTGGAAGTGTGTCCACCAGTAGGTTTAATATTATGGTGGCGTAAAATAGGCAGTATACAACAATTGTCCGTTATGAACAATTGTGTTTGTTAGAAAGAAGTGTGTCCAACAATTGGTTTGATATTATAGGAGCCTAACATAGGTGACATGCAACGTATCTCGTCCTATCAAACAAGTGCTCAAGCTCTTCACAAAAGGTGTCATTTGTTGATTTGAAGACCTGTCATCTGTTGATTTAAAGACATGTTATCTATTGATTTAAAGACATCGAACTAAAGAAAAATTAGTGCCAAGGATGCAATTGTAACCAAACCTTTTTGCAAAAAAATCAATTTTGTGGCTATAAGTGATTTTTATAAATAAATCATTTCTTTGGAAATGTAACGTCTCAAAGAAGCATGTTCATCATTTGGGCACATTTGTGAAAACACTTACATAAATTCTCTAGCAATACACAATCATATCCTAATAATAGAATACTTGTGATCTTCCCTTCTTCTCTACTCTTGCTTGTTTGTATGCTATTGGATTTATGCATGATAGATGGATGCTTGCTTGACTAGGTTTACTTGTAGGTTTCCTTCTTCCCTTAGCTTCTTCTTCTTCCACCTTTTGTGAGAGAGAACCATGGCGAAGGACCATCTTTGTTTGTCTCCATCTAGGCGAAGAGAGCTCTCCCTTCATCCCATTAGTAAGGAGCATTTTGATGTGACACAACATAGTAAGGATGTAATGAATGAGCTAGCGCACCCACCATATCTGGAAGTTGTAATTACAGCTCTAAGGCAAGATTCTTTGTTTAAAGATGGATTTCTTCTAATTACACTATTATTTCAGGTTCCAATTCAGTCTGACGTTACTAGTTGTGGATGGAGGGTGATTGCAAATGCCTGCAGGACAATAGATTTTAAGTTGTTAAAACAACAAGTCAATGTAAGAAAACTAGAGAATCCTTTGCATTACTCTTAATGTATTTGTAAATTATTTGTCTTAGAGTTTCACTTTTTTTGTTGGCAGTGCAATAAATACCTTGAGTCTTATATTTGGTGGATAAGAGAGAGATGTATTGAGATAATGTTGGACAAAGCAATAACGCCTGTAGATCTCCCGACTGACTGAATTCCAAATGTCATAGGTATTCCTCTTTTTTCATTTAAATAAAATTACCATAATTTTCTCTTTTCTTAATTATTTAATTATATAAAAACCTTAAAAATTAGTTTTCCATTGAATGTGATGAAAATCATTTTTTTAGCCTAGGATATTCAATCCTAGAATATGGTGGGAAGTCCTCTTTTCACGTTATGCATAAGAATGAATTATGTATCAATTTCTTAAAAATTTTGACATAGCTCCGCTGCTATTACTGACAATTTTTAATATTTTTGAAAAGAATAAGACATAGTAATGTAATTATGATAGTATAACTATCTTTTAATCTTAAATCTAATTTATGGATTTAACTCATAAGATTACCATAATTTACTAGCATATAAGTATAAAAAACCATTTTCTTAACCTCTAGCTTCACAAGCCTAGAGTTTGATTTGTGAATTGAGAATTTCTCCATGAGAAGCATCAATTGAATAGAGAACTCTCTTGTAATGTTACAATTGTTGTTTTAAGCACATGAGTAACTGCATTAACATTTTCACTTGAAGCCGCCACCTTTGTTGGCATACTAAATGTGTGTGTAGATATTGAGCCTAAACCTTGATCAAAGCTAGATCTCCTACCTCCACTAAAGCTAGGTTTGTGATTCTCTTGAAAGCTAAATTCTTTATTTAAATGCTCTAACATAGATGAATCATCAAGGTGGTGGTGTTTGTGTGAAGGTGAACTGTGCCAAGCATTGAGGTGCATCATCGAGGGATAACATGGGCCATTTACTACTCTCCAGTTATCCTTCTTCTTATTCAATTTCTTTTGCTGAATCACACTGTTGTTTTATGACACCCTTAGGAAATCCAGCCCATTTCACCTTGTGTTTTTCTTTCTTTGAAGGGCTTTGGGCTGCTTTACACCTTTCCCAAGTGAATCCTCAAGCAAAATGCCCTAAGACTTCATTATTTGAGGGGGCTTGGAAAATTGTTAAAAAAAAGTATTACCATAGCCAATTGTAATGTGTCTACACTTTGTTGACAAAGAGAATTTTGTCATTGGGAAATTGTATGGGAGGTTCTTTGATGCCATTAAAAAAGTAAAGGGAATGCTCAAGCTTTTACCCAGAGATCAATGATAGCACGACAAGTAGACATCAGAGGGAAACAATTGCATGCACTATTACACGGTGCACCATTTGTTTTACATCTTGAATATCAACTTTATTAACAAGCTAACAATAAAGAAGTAATGAAAGACTGCACTTACTTGTGTTGCTTGCATAGTGATCAAGGCAAAGATGCATTTATGCAATGTGTGATATATGCAAACATAGAGGGTATGTTTGGAGACTTGTGGCACATGAAGCTACATCCAAAATATGTGGTGGAAAGAGTTTGAATGTAAAGTTGTTGAACTTTAATACATTTGCACATGAGTGCTACCTATTGTGAGAGAAATTGGTGTGTCTTTGACTTCATTCATTCAAAGAGGCACAACAAAGGTTGTAGAACTTGTGTACATTTTCTATAATGTACATATCTTTAATAATCCTCAAACAATACCTTTACTTGTGAATGATGAATTTGAGTTGGAGTTAGAGTGTAGTGAAATGGAAGAAGTTGATGACCTTGTACCTATGCTTGTTGAGGAGAGGATTGATCATAGAATATAATAATATGATTGAGTGAAATATTACGTGTATTTTGTGAAAAACACTTTTAAGATAGATACATTTTTGGCAAGGTAGATTTACACTTTTAAACACTAACAAAATATAGATTTATATCTAAAATGTTCAACAAAGTATGGTGCTTAACTACCTTGAGTTACATTCAAAATGTTCTACAACATATAGTGTTTAACCATCTACATTCTGTTGTTCAATTCTGATGTTAACAATAGGCTCTGCGTCAAGTTGTAATTAGTTCTTGTGGATAACTCATGCTTGGTTCTTTGATATCTTCTTCCATAAGAAGAGCCTCAAGATTATCAAGATCAAAGTCTTCATTAAAACAATGTCTCTTAAGCCTCTCATCTGCTCTACATCACTTTCTCAAAGTTGATGGATTTATTCTAATAAATCTTCTATGCTTCTATCAGATAGTGGAAGATTGTGCTCCTTAAGTTGCCAGCTATACTCTTATTTGATGAGCTTCCATCGTCATCACAATAGGTACATTTCAATATGTATGCATTTTGATAGTGGCAAGTTGTGCTCCTTGAGTTGCCAACTATACCCTTGTTTGATGAACTTGCATCATCATCACAATAAATACATTTCAATATGCAAGCTTATTGTCTCTTTGTGCCTGCATGCACAAATAGTTGGTCAACCTCTTCTTGTGTGTGCATTGATTATTGTTCCAATCAACTTTACGTTGGAGGATGTCATGCACATAAATATATTGAATAAGGTAAATTGAAACATGTTTATAATTTGGAATTGCCTTCTCTACCTTGAGACACCTCTTCACAAGAACCCCTGGCCAGCTTGACATGTTGTGGCAATCCATAAACTTGAATGGATGTGTGTTTATGGCATTGTTGATCTTTCGAAAGAGGGTTTCAACAAGTACGACGTACTTCTCTAAAAAAGAAGTGGAGACTCATCTACGCATGTTGACTCCTCTGGACCATCCAACAACTCAAAATTTGTTTGATTCCCAATTCTTTGGCATTGTCAATCTTTTGAAAGAGGGTTTCACATACGACGTACTTCTCTAAAAAAGAAGTGGAGACTCATCTACACATGTTGAGTCCTCTAAACCATCCAACAACTCAAAGTTTGTTTGGTGGCCCACTTCACAGGAAGCATCTTCTATTCTTCGTTTTGCTTCTTCTTGATGATTAGCATTAAGATCATCTTCATGTTCAACCATAATTCTACAAATCACTAAAACACTTACATTATCTACCTCAAGAAACCTCTTCTCAGAACCCATGCCAGTCCGACATTATAAGATCCATCCCTAAGGGCACCCCAATGTGTAAGGAAATGTGTAAATAAGCATCTATTATAGTTAAATTTGTGAGAGAGATAAAATAAGTTTAGAGAGAGAATATGTTGAATTGATGAAGTATTCATTTGGAAAATTTTGACTTAGCTTTAGGAATATGTGTATGTGCTCAATTTTGGACCCCATTTCAACTACATTTTTACAATTACAAATTTAACAGAAACCTTGAAGGGGCCCCTAGTCAAATAAAAATGGGAAAAAATGGGCATCCAGATTCTGATTTGCGTAATGTAACCAGTCGAAATTTATTCTCTTCACCCTTTGAGGACACTGGAAAAGACGAGATTTTAATTAGGGTACCCGAACTTGTTAAAGTAGAAAACATGCCAATTTTAAAAGGAGAAGTGCATTTAGTTTAAATGGGGTTTGGGGAATACATTGGGAGGACAAGTCATAAAATCCCATGGTTTGAAGCATGAATTAATTGGGGGTCCACATTAAACAAGGCCAATGCGTGAGATTCTAAAAACAATAAAGAGAATAGGTGCATGTGCACCCCCTTTATTTACATTGATTGGGCACTTAAGTTTGGGTTGATTTAAGGGTATAAGGTTAAAGGAAATGTCTTTTTTTGTAAGGAGTTGAGGTGAAGAAAGGAAACCTCCATCCATGTGCCCATCAGCATCTCTTTCCAAAAAGGATGAGGGAGGGAAGGGAGCCACCAAGTGGCTACTTTTTTTTTGGAACTCCCACCCTTGCCCTATAAATAGCCTCCCAAGAGAAGGGACCATCACTCTTTCTATGGGATAAATCCTATGCCTTCTCCTCACTCCCTATTGGCAATCACAAGAAGGTGTGTGTGTGTGTGTGTGTGTGTGTGTGTGTGTGTGAGAGAGAGAGAGAGAGAGAGAGAGAGAGAGAGAGAGAGGTACTCATATGTGAGAATGATGGACCCAAGTACATGCTTTAATAGGCACCAAGGCCTTTGTCTTTTGACCCTAAACCTAAGTAAGGTGTGTTCACACCTAGAGGGTGTCCACACCACAAAAGACACTAGACTAGACTCCAAACTAACTCTAAAATATCCAACAAACCCCCCTTTGGAGTAATGGGGGAGTTGCATGCATTACCTTCAATAGTCCCATACACCAACACAACCAAAGACACAAGACGTGTTCCCCACTTTAGACCCATTGGCTAGTAAGCATGGCTCAGAGACTAGTGAGCATGGCACAAAAGGCTTAGAGGCTCAACAAGCATAGCTCAGAGGCTTAACAAGCATGGTCTTGGCGAAAGACTCAGAGGTCAAGTCATGCCTCGAGTGACAAAGATAGCCTACATCGGCATACCAAAACAACCCCCCTTGCCTAAAGCAGGGACAAAAAGGGTATGATGGAGAGGAACCTTTTATAGAAATAAGGCATTACAATATCCAAAAGAATCCAAAAAGATAATTAAGTCAGATTTTGGGGGAATCCCCTAGGCAAAGAACCCAAGACTCAATATAGGAAATATATAATTATGGAGAGATTAAGGAAAAAAACGCAGAGATGTTGATGGTGGCGACCGTTTAGAGGCTGAGAAATAACGCCCGAAAGAAGACTCCAAACAACACTCAAGCAAACATAATGATCAAAGAAGAGCCGAATGAAGGGGCTTCCTAAGAAGGAGGCCAATCATCGGAACATCTCTTTTGGTAGATGGAAGAGGGCACCTCTCTCACCTTTTGTCAAAACCCACTCATTGCCATTCCTACCCTTGTAAAATGCCCTAAGCCAACATTGTAGCCTATGAGACCCGTGTGATAGACCACTCTAGAAAATGACTAAGAGTGTAGATCGAGTGTATGTATGTTCATCACTGGAGGAGTGTTGAAATAGTAAGTGATGCTTGGTAAATGCTAGGAGTAAGGGGAGGTACTATGTGACCCTCAAATAATTGTATGAGTTGCATAAGTCATAGACTATGGTTCAAAGACTCAAAGGACTCTCAAATATGAAGGAATGTGTAGAATGTCTAGCCCATGTGAAGGCCAAAAGTAGGTGCCTAGAAGAAGGTAGGAAAGAGGGCGATTGACGGAGATGGCGCCCAAATTTAGGAAAGATTAGGGATAGCGTAATCAAGCTTACAGGCCCAATTAGTGGCTAATGGAGATGTAATCAAGCCAATAAAAAGGCGCGAACCCACTCTCGTAGTGGTTTAATAAATATCTAGATATTTATACCTATGTGATATCACTGCTTATGTCATGCAGAAGGACGTTCAAAGGTTATAAAAGGCATTGTACTTGGTGTATTAAACATCTCTAGGATCATCTCAAGCCGGCCCTTCAGTACTAGTTAGCCCCCACAAATGCACCCCCCTCCAACTTTATGGGAGACCCAAAACCTTGCCGATAGACACACCCCAAATCTCAACCACAACAACCCTTCAGAGAGGTCACAAAGAAGGAGTGGGTTCCCAGGAGTACCCTAGCTATCCAAGGAAACTAGAATGCCTATTCAAAGACTTGGCAGCCACCACCTAAAGCCCAACAACCATGAGCAAAGATCTGCCAATAGGAGCCTCATGCACCCTGAGCCGCCCCATTCAGCCCAAAGCCTAATCAGAATCAAAGATGTGCCAAGGAGGAGCCTCATGCAAAAGAGTTCTATCCAAACCCTGAGCCCCATTGGATCCCTGTCAAACTACCAGAAACCCAAGGCTTCTACGAAGGGAATCCGTCTACGTGGATCCCAAGAACCTCAATATCTGCACAAACCTTGAAGCCAAGAAAATCCAAGCGATAGCCTCGGCATCATCTAGTACCACCTTACAAGTTAATGCTTCATTGGATCCCAACAAAATTGTTAGAAGCACAAGGATTCTACGAAGGGAACCCCCACATATGGGTGCCAAAAACAAAGAAACTTGTGCCCCAAATCCCCACAAATGAACCCTAAACGTCAAATACAAGTGGGTGTGGAGACTCAAGGCCCTCTCTGTGATGCCACCTCTAAAGTCTAAGATATGTAATGTAGTCCATGTGTAGATATGTAACATAGCCCCCTACTCAAGTGTATAGTTACTACCTTCACTGAGAATGATAAAAAACTCAAAAACTCAAAAATATAATAAGAAAAGTCAAAAAATAACTAAAAACAGCCATTGAGGTGATGGTAGAGATGTTTGGACTAGGTTCAAAAGCCCACATGGTGCTACCTTATCTTGGTTGCATTGCCTATGTGGGTAGATAAAAAGCACCTACGGGCACGCACCTAATGACTTGTGATAAATTGGTAACTATGGGAGGATCTTGGACCTAAGATCGGGAAAAAATACAACTAAAAACACGCACGTGCACACACATTGGCACTTGTACGTGCACACACATATTTGCACTTGCACGTGCACACACATATTTGCACTTGCACGTGCACACATTTACACAATACGCTCACACGCATTCACACCCCACTCTTGCACCCAACACACTTGTACATGTGCACACATAGTCATATACGCGTGCACACACCTTTGCACTTCGTGCATACACACATTCACGCATTTACATGCACACTTGCACATGTGCCAATGCACCCACATCGGCTCTTGCACGTGCACCAAAGACCCCCACGTGCTCACATTTGCACCCACATGTGCACCCCACACATTTCCATTTGCATGTGCACATGCGCACACACATTCCCATAATTGCCCGTGTACACACCTCATTTGCACATCGTGCACCCCACGCATGTATGCATGCATATTCACACATTTGCACACACATTTACACCATACACACATCTCCTTGCACATGTGCACGTGCACACACATTGCACACTCCCCCACATACACATGCACAACATCACCTATGCATGCATGTGCAACACACTCACTCACACCATGTACACATTCACCCGTACATGTACAACACCTCCCCCTCTTAAAAAATTCACCACCCCCAGTCGCCTCTCTCCTTTTTTGATTCACCATATATACATATATATGTGCGTGTCTGTGTAAATAAGAACCCCCCTTTTTTGATTCACCATGTATACATATATATGAGTGTGTGGGTGTGTAAATAAGAACCCCCTTTTTACATATATATGTGTGTGTGCGTGTTTAAATAACAATCCCCTTTTTTTCTTTAAAAAAACAAAACCAAAAAAGCCCCCCTTCCTTTTTATTTTTCCATTATTTAAAAAAAACATTCCCCTTGTTTCTCATTTATCCATTTTTTTAAAATGGCCTTTTATATTTTCATAATTATTTTAAAAAATAAATAAAAAATCAATTAAGTAGCTCATTAATTAATTAATCACAAAAAAAACCTCTTCAATGCCGACCTGCAGCCCCATAGCCTCCCTAGCTCCTCCGTTGCCCCGTCCCTTTGCTTACTTGCCCTCGCCTCTCCCACCGCCCGATGCATGTGCCTACTAGGTAGCGTGTGTGTGGTGTGGGGGTGTGAAAGAGAGCATTTGTGGGTGGGAGAGGCTTTGAAAGAGCCATTGAGAGCATACAAGAGTGAGAGAGTAAGAACAACCCCCTACCTGCTGCAACACGACTTCTCTTTAGAGCTGGGACATTCATTTTTCATGATTGGTTTCCATGATTGTCGACACGACTTCTCTTTAGAGCTGGGACATTCATTTTTTGGGTACATCATGTCACTTAAGATGTATGGTAGAAGACTATGTGGTACGACATTCAGATGCACTTGTGATACACGTTAGTCTTTGCCTACAGGATGGTTCTTTTATGCCAGGATCGTTTGACGTTTCAGCCATGAGTGTTGAGCTCATTTGGTGGATATCTTTAGTGTTATATTCACACTTCGACTGTGAGGATGGGTTGCTATTACATCGGCTTCGGGAGTCTGTGATGTGTACCATGCCCATTCATTTGATCCTGGGGATACACAGCTAGCTTTGTCATTGACGGTGGTCCTTATCGTTTCCATTTGATCATCACGGAGCCATTGTTTTGGAGTTCACATGCCTCGGATTTCCTTTTAATCCAGGAGGGAGGAGTATAGTTAGCCTCATCATTGATGTTGGTTCTCTATATTTTCCATTTAACCCAGACGATTGGAGAGCCATTATTTTGGATTTTGCTTGGCTTGGATTTCCTTTTAATCTAGGTGGTCGTATCCTTAGCCTCATCTTTGACGGCATACCACCTGCCTTTCCATTTGATCCCAGAGGTCATACGACTCCTTTTTATGTGATTTCGAGGCTCATACGACTTTGGTGTGTCGACATCATAGAATCGTGATTTTTGGCATCTATTTGCTTTGGTAGCGACAGTGCCCAGTATGGTTGATTTTGGCTTTTGTTTAGAGCCTTCTATATGTCTCTATTTTGTGCATGACTACCCTTCAATTTCAAGGAGGAAATCATTGTAGGAGGGGGTTGTTTGTAATGAAGCAACAACTTAGGGTGTACTATGGTTCTAGGCACATGGGCTTAAGACATCTCTATACATGTGGGATTAGGGCACATGTGGCCTTGGGACTATAAAAGGCTCATGGCCTATAGACTTTTAGACTTTTTATTACCTTTTGACACCTTTGATTACCTTGTGATCATTTGACATAATCTTGGAGCCTTTTGGCTTACATAGATTTGGGCTTACGAAAGGCTATCCTCTTGTTGAGAGGCTAAATTGCGTAGGCACAATGGATTTGTATGTGATTAGCATCCTAATTACATGTAAGCTTTCATGGTGATTTTTCCATATCTCAGCTTCATTTCAAAATACATACATATATATTCATATTTATATATGTATGCATATAATATATATACATAAAAAAATACATATATATGTACATACACACACACACACACACACACACACACACACACATGCACATGCACATACATACATATATGCGTACTCTCTCTCTCTCTCTCTCTCTCTCTCTCTCTCTCTCTCTCTCTCTGTCTTAAATTTTTAAGGTCTTTATTTAACTATATGGACAACTGATCTTTATTTAACTATATGGACAACTGATCTTTATTTAACCATATGGACAACTAGTCTATATGCGGTTATTCTTATTTACTTTTAAAGTGACAATGTCTTTTCAAACTCCAAAATGCTAAGCTTTAGTAACAATAGTAACAAGTGTAGCTCTCGTTGACACGTGCTTTCCCATTATTAATATAACTCTTTGTTTGGTGTTAGATAGTGGTAGGTATAGGGACTCGACTTTGAAGATTGTGCACTAAATGTTTAGAGTTCTATTTCACCCATGGGACTAACTTATCACACTACAACAAACCCTTTATACCTCTCAATTCCATATTATACTCTTTTATTCATGGGTATCTATTAGCTTTTTGTCATGGATATCTATTAGCTTTTCTGTCATCAATTATAACCTTAGCTTACCTAATGTTATTACAAAGTATAACCTTAGTTTACCTAATGTTATTACAAAGTAATTGAAACCTTACTTTAACTAAATGTAAGCTAAAATAAATAATAATTTACAAACTTGATTTTAACAAGCAATAATAAAACTTGAAAATATAAGATTGCATTAAAATAAGAAATAAAAAATGCCATCATAAATCTGAAATGACTTAAAATAATGTATTAAACACAAAAAAAGTACATTTATTCTATTCATTTGAAATAGGAAAATTATACAAAAAAATATTTTTGTATTAAGAGTAATGGAAATTTTAAAAAACGATAAAAGTGATAATTTATACAATGATCACCATGAAAATACATATTTGAGTGACCCTGGGCATCCAGTGTGTACTTTATCGGACACACGCCATATTCACGTGCCCCCATATCCCTGCTCTGGTACCCCTATGTTATGCATCACTGGGTCTTTGGCCTATAACTATCACCCATGAATGTTACCCGTTCACACTTATTAAAATAAGCAATGTGTGCAATAGTATGTTGCCATTGGTTTTCTCATGTAACACCCGCATGTCCCACACATTACTAGCATGTAAATCCCACATATTGGTGTGTGTACACATCCCACGTGTTGCCACATGTAAGTCCCACATGTTGCCACGTGTAAGGGTCATAGTATTATTTCCCCCTGTTAGGAATCATCATCCTCAATGACAAACTGAGGATAACGCTTACGAAACAGAAACCCAATGGCATATCTGTCAAGGGATGTCCTTTCTATTTTATAAGGAACACTCAAAGGATACAATTTTGTAATCATCTTTCTCTTCTTTCTAGGATCTGTTCTAGTCCATGATCTTCTTGATCAGGTTCCTACAAAGCAATCACACCATCAACTAAATTATCACTGTGGTGAAGGTAACACTTCAATTGACTCAAATGAAATACTGGGTGGACACAACAGTCCTGTGGTAAGTCCAATTTATAAGCCACATCTCCACCTCGTTTCAATATCTAGGCAACACCTTAGTGGATTTACCCACGCAAAGCATCTCAGTCCTCTGAGGAACAAGTAGAAACACTTTCTCCCCCTCTTTAAAAGAATGAGCTCTTCGCTTGGGATTAGCATACTTAACTGCTCAATTAGTAGCTCGATGGATATAATCTCAAGCTTTAGCTAAATTTTACTACATCTGAGAGACAGAAATTCAGCTGCACTAGGTGACTTTTGTTGGAATTAGGGTTGCAGGAAAGCACACAAAGCTTGGAGAAGAAGAAGCAAGAATGCACACAACACAAAGTGTATTAGATTGTGTCAATGTACAAAGATAAGATAGCCCTAGAAGGATGGGCGTATATACAAGCCGGGGGAAAAAACCTCCTAAAGAGGGAAAAAGTGCCCCGGCGGTCCTAAGTGTGTTCACACACATCACTGCCTATATATATGGCAACAAATCCCCCCTGGGAGTGATGGTGTGAACGAGAGCTGGCACTCATGTATAGGGGAGTGCCATGCCCGAAGTAGATCAATCCACAAAGGGGAGCAAGCCCAAAGCTTTGCGGAAAGCTTCGAACTTCTCACGAGGAAGCGCCTTTGTGAAAAGATCGGCGAGGTTGTCCTGTGTTGGCACATAGGCCAAGCTGATCTCTCCTGCTGAGAGTCTCTCCCTGACATAGTGATAATGCACCTCAATGTGCTTTGTGCGAGCATGAAAAACTGGGTTTTTCGCAACTGCCAATGCGCTCTGACTGTCAGTGAAGATAGAGGTGGCAGACTCCTGTCCAACACCCAAGTCAGCCATAAGCCGTCTGAGCCACACACACTCAACCGTAGCTGTGAAAGCTGCCCTGTACTCAGCTTCACAACTAGAAGTGGCCACAGTAGGTTGCTTCTTGCTCAACCAAGATATGCATGAGCTACCGAGCATGAAACAAAAACCACTTGTGGACACTCTTGTGTCATAGCAACCAGCCCAATCTGAGTCCGAAAAAGCATGTAAATCTGGCGGCAACGATCCCCCCTTGGGATAAAACAACCCAAGATGTATGGTGCCACTCAAGTAGCGAAAGATGCGTTTAACTGCCTTCCAATGCTGAGACCCTGGGCTATGCATAAACCTGCTCACCTGTGAGACTGCAAACTGAATGTCCGGCCTCGTAATGCATACATAAATGAGGCAACCAACAGCTGTCTGATAGAGTGTGACATCAAAGTGATCTCCAGCATCATGAAGACTCAACTTCAAACCTGTCTCCATTGGAGTAGCAATAGGCTTGCAGTCTTCAAGGCCAAATCTCCGCAACAATGTCTCAATATACTTTGTCTGACACAAAGCAATACCTCCATCACACTGCTTAAATTGTATCCCCAAATAATGATGCAAATGCCCCAAATCTGACATTTCAAAAGAGGCATTCAAATCAGCCTTAAAATCAGCAATATGACTCTCATTTGGTCCTGTGAGCAGCATGTCATCGACATAGAGAGCAATGATTAGATGTACACCATCCACACGTTTAACATACAAAGTGCTTTCTGTTGGACTATTCTGAAACCCATGTGCAGTCAAATATGCATGTATCTTTTCATACCAAGCTCGTGGAGCTTGCTTTAAACCATATAAAGCCTTTTTCAACCTGCACACTTTGTTTTCCTGCCCTCTTTGAACAAAACCACGAGGCTGCGATATATACACCTCCTCATGCAAATCTCCATTCAAGAACGCAGTCTTTATGTCCAACTGATGTACATTCCAACCATTATGAGCTGCCAATGCACAAATGCTACGAATGGTAGTCATACGACAAGTGGGAGCAAAGGTCTCATCAAAATCAATGCCCTTTTCTTGAGCATAACCCTTTGCAACAAGTCTAGCCTTATAGCGATCAACACTACCATCTGGCTTTCGTTTCAATTTAAAAACCCACTTACATCCAATGGCCTTTTTACCAATAGGAAAATCACACAAAGACCATGTACCATTCTTCATTATAGCATCATATTCACTTTGCATTGCAGCCAACCAATTTTCTGAATTTTGTGCCTCATCAAATGAAAGAGGTTCTTCCTCTTCACACATACTAGACACAGCCAAAGCATAACAATCTGATGCATAAGAGGCATGCTGAAAACCTGAACGAGTACGACTAGTAATAGGTGCATCAATCTTACTATCACGCAAGGTTTGCACCAGCCATTTAGGCATACCTCTAGCCTGCTCATTTTCAGCCCTATCCTCATGAATTACATCCTGTAAATCTGCATCAGAAATAGGCTGATCTATCATGTCGTTTGAAATCTGCATAGGCTGAATATTTGCCTCATTAGGACTTACATTTGAATTCCCACCTGTAAAGAGAGGCAACAACGTATCAAATACATCCCGTGAGCTTACACCTGTCTCTTTGGTACATGATAACAAGGGCTGCACAGCATCTTCCACAAAAACAACATCTCGACTAATCAAGATACGCTTTGACTGCGGATGATACAATCTGTAACCCTTGCTCTCAGCACTGTAACCAACAAAAATGCATTTGACAGCCTTATCATCCAATTTTCTGCGTTGTTGCACAGGCACTAAAGCATAGGCCAAGCAACCAAAGACACGCAAGTGACCAATAGAAGGCTTCCTGCCATGCCAAGCTTCGTATGGAGTAATAGACTGTAAGGCCTTAGTGGGACACCTGTTGAGTACATATGCAGCACACATGACAGCCTCAAGCCAAAACGCATGTGGCAAAGCTTGGCTCTTAACCATACATCGTGCCATCTCCATAAGTGACCTGTTCTTCCTCTCAGCAACACCATTTTGCTGAGGGGTATACGGCACTGTACATTGGTGTTTTATCCCACGACTAGCCAGAAATGCATCAAACTCTTTAGACATGTACTCCCCCCCTCGATCAGTACGGAGGGTGCCCACAGTACAATTGGATACATTTTCAACCATAAGAAAAAACTGTTTGAAGCACAAAAACACTTCGGACTTTGCCTTCAGTGGATATACCCATGCATGCCTTGAGTAATCATCAATGAAAGCTCACCATTTAAATTGAACCGAGGCTGGTCAAGACCTCGACCGGGAATTGTTTCACGATGAGCCGTAAAGTGTTGGTTGACCTAACAAATCCCATAACTCGAGGTTTATGAGATTATGTTCTTGAGTTGGATAAAGCTGTGCTTGGATTGTGGTGATTCTATTGAAAATTTCTAATCTAATCATAATTCTTAGAATATTCTCAGTAAGGTATGTTGGAAGTTCCAGCTCCTCCAAGGTCTCTTCCTCCCATAAGAGCAATTGCACAATGCCTACAAGAGTGTTCAAGGTGACTGTTTGGATGGATTCATCAAGTGAATACAATGAGTCACGTATCCAAGTTCCACCAAGGATGACATCATACTCAAGGGGATCGGTGGTAACATGGAACCTAAATTCCACATCTCCACTGATTGTTTGAGTAGCATAGCTAAAGTAACCTGGAACTTCAATGTTTTGTCCATTGGCTCCTTTTGCAAGACCATTATCTTTAGGGATAAGTTAGGTTGCCTCAATGACACCCAAGTGTCTATTGTCAGGATGTTATGACTAGCTCGAGGGCTAATCAACGCACGTTTACGCTTAACATCATTGCCTGCAGGGAAATCTAACCATACCATGATAGAATCTTCAAGAGGAACCATGGATGTTTTAGTTTGTGTTTTAGCTTCAGATCCCGTTTTCAGTTCCTGAGCTTGCTTTTTATGTTCCACATATGTCATGTGATCATGATTTTCAATTTGGGGTGGTTAGGTGGGTTCTAGTTTCTCGATTGGTCTGGGAAGTGCACTGAGTGAAGAGTCAAAACTTATTTCATCTTCACTAAGTGACATACTAGAACTTGTTTCATCTTTTGACTTTCTTTGGATCGTTAGGTTTTCATTATGTTTGCCCATGCAACGAGAACGAATTTTCTTTTGGTCTTTTGTATTCTCTATTTTACCCATGGGTTTTGTTGTTTGAGTGGTAGCCTTTGAGGTGGATAGCTCTGCATCATGTGTTTCTTTTGGCTCTTTTTTGGGTTTATGTCCTCCACAGTTTCCTTTTTCCTATCCTTTAATTGTCAACCTTGGTGTTGACAATTTGTTGCTCCTTGTTTTTCTTGAGTTTAGAAAGTTTTGCTTGCTCTTTTGGTTTTTTCTTTAAAGCATTCTTTTCTACCAATTTTGAAGTGTTTACTTTTGCGTTCTTTTTGACCGTTTATCGTGCCTTGGCTTATAATCGCGTAAGCACATTCAAGGATACTATGGACAATTGCCCATTCTATACACTTAAGATGTTTAGAGTTGTATTATGTGAGACAGGTTATAGTGAAGCAACTCGCCTTGGGAAATCTTGGAATATGTGGTCAATGCCATAGCGTTCATACATGGGTTGCAAAGTGTCAGTGACTATGGGCATGGAAGTATTCCAAACTATGCAGTCTGCCACTTTGTGAGGTCCACAATAATAGAAACACTGAAGTGTTTGATTAACTGCTTCTTGCAGTTTCTACCCTTTGGACTTTTTCTATTTGGTGCACAGGAGATGGAGGTTTTGAGTCAATTTTTGATGAATTGGGACACAAGGCAGTATCATGACCAAAGGTGCAGTACACAGAAAAACAAGTGCCGTGTACGCACAATGGGGATTGGGATGATCGTAGTGATTACACTTAACACACAAGGCATTTTGCTCATCACTTGGAGAGGCATTAAGGATGTTTGGTTTTGAAGGATCTCATCCTCTCTTAGAGATGTCCATTGAAAGCTTTTAAGCAAGGCTGCATAGAATTCAGGAAATGATAATTTTGAGATCAATCTTTCTTTTGCCATTGCTTCACTTTGTTTAGATGATGAACATATCGTAGCGTGATTATCTTCCATCATGTTATCATCTAAACGTATTACTTCTTTACAGCATTGATCAAATGTTTTTGGATTGGATACAATGATCAAGTTGTGTAAGCTATTATTCTTTAAGCCCATCATGTAACATCTCTTCAATAGAATCATTTAATTTTTCCCATGACTCACATCGTGAGTCCAAGAGTTTTATCCGAAGGATAAAGTCTCTAATGGTTTTGTTTGGTTTACGCTCAATTGAATATAGTTCGCTTGCTGCACTCCACCGATCACCTTGTCTTGAAAAGCCATGGATAAAGATTGACTTTAGGGCTCTGAAGTTTTTCTTGATCGCCGGCATCAATGTGATGAACCATCGACTACCCTTCAACCTTATTTAATTTCTATAATGCTGAACGCAAAAGGTTACAAGCCTCTTCCATATAAGCCTCTCTACATAATGACCTACCATCTACCTCAACGACCGACTCCGACAAAGCATCTACCCCTTCCACTCCATCCTCACCAACAAAGTCTAATGCCAAAACCATGCAATCAACCTACTATTCCTAAAGAAGTTCCCCAACAAGCGCAACCATCTAATAAGGAACTCAAGGGAAAATCCCCAGAGCAAATGCCTCTTCATCAACCAACCTCGCCAAAGAGGGGGTTGCATGCTCAATAGCCTCCACATCAATAACTACCACTCTGCAAGAGACTCGAAACTCATCGTCAACAATGCCCACGAGTCTCAAACCTGCAGCCCCTCAGCGGCGCCAACCAATGTGAAGGAGGGTCGAAAACCTTCCAATTTCACCGAAAAGAAAAATCCACCAAGACATGACATGGTGTCTAAGCTACCACATCTTGAAGGCCCTATCAAACATGTTTGTGAGGACTTTATTCTTGGAGAAATATTGTGGGCATCATTTTCCCCAAAGATAGTTCAGTTAGAACTGTCCAAAAATTGCAGCGTATACACAATGATGTATGTGGTCCTATGAGGACACCATCTATTGGGGGATACCTCTATTTTGTTAAATTCATTGATGATTATTCTAGACATACCTGGGGATATCCATTAAAATTTAAATTAGAGGTTTTTATGTGCTTTATGCACTTTGCTCTACTATTATTCAAAATGCTTCTATATGTAAGATTGGTACCTTATGTACTGATCAAGGGAAGCAGTATTTATCTAAGCAGTTTCATGCATACAAGGCTGATCATGGAATAAAACACCAATATAATGTGCCCTATACACCTTAACAAAACGGTGTAGCAGTTGAACGTAAAAACAGGTCTCTCAGTATATGTCTAAGGAGTTTCATGCATACATGGCTTATCATGGGATAAAACACCAATGTATTATGCTTTAGGCAGTTTGCTGCTATGGTTCAAAATGTTTTTACATGTAAGATTGGTACCTTGCGTAGTACTGATTGAGGGGGAAATTATGTCTGAGGAGTTTCATGCATACATGGCTTATCATGGGATAAAACACCAAATTATTGTGCCCTATAATACAACTTAGCAAAACAGTGTAGCTAAATGTAAATACAGGTCTCTCATGGAGATGACATGTTGTATGGTCAAAAGTCAGGAGTTATACCTCATGGTTTCTGGCTAGAAGCAGTTATGTGTGCAACATATGTTTTGATCAGGTGTCCTACAAAGGCTTTGTATACAAGTATGCCTTTTGAAGCTTGGAATGGCTGAAAGCCCTCTGTAGCTCACTTACACATTTTTAGTTGTTTGCTTATACACTTGTGCGTAAGCAACTTCGTATAGCAGCAAGCTTGATGATAAGGCTGTTAAATGTAATTTTGTGGGATACAGTTCGAAAAGTAAGGGCTACCGTCTTTATCATCCAGCTACCAAGTGGAATCTTGTGAGTAGAGATGTTGTATTTGTGGGATGATGCAATTCAGTCCTTGGTTTCATGTAAAAAATAGCAAAATTTATGTTCGCAGACATACTCAACACTCTCCTTCCATTGTTTAATGCATGAAACCTTGATATAGAGCATTTGGTTAATCCAAGGAATGCTGAAAATCAGCCCACACACGTTACAAATCAACATGTCTTTTAGCCCACATATTAGCCTATTGATGAGGCAAATGTGGATGCCACAGTTGATGAGGAAAAAAGGGAAATTATGGAGTCAAAAAGTATGCCAAAATGGCTAGTGCAAACACTATGTGATAGCAAACCGGCCACTCCTTTGCTTAGCACAACACGTGCTGGTTCTCATCATGTATCTCATGTTCATCCATGTCATGCTCTTATTGCCAATTTATGTCATGAAGAAGAGGAACCTGTCTCCTTTGATGAAGCAAAGGATGCTCTTATTGCCAATTTATGTCATGAAGAAGAGGAACCTGTCTCCTTTGATGAAGCAAAGGAATCTAAAAATTGGATGAGTGCTATGCAATCTGAGTATGATTTGATACTCAAAAATGATACATGGGATTTGGTAGACTTACCTCTTGGTGGCAAGAAGGCCATTTGTACGAAATGGGTTTACAAGTTCAACTGTAAAGCGGATGGCAGCATACAAAGCTAGGCTTGTTGTTGCAAAGGGTTATGCACAAGAGAAAGGCATTGACTATGGTGAAACCTTTGCACTCGCATGTCGTATGAATACCATGAGGATTATCATTGCATTTGCAGCACATAAAGGTTGGAATGTACGTCAATTGGATATCAAAATTGCTTTCTTGTATGGAGATTTGCATGAGGAGGTCTATGTATCTCAGCCTCGTGGTTTTGTTTAGAACATTCAGGAATCAAAAGTATACAGATTGAAGAAAGTTTTATATGGTCTTAGGCAGGCTCCTAGAGCATGGTACAAAAAGATACATGCATACTTGGTTGCACAAGGTTTTTGCACAACATCCCAACTAATAGTATCCTTTACATTAAGGGAACTAAGGATGTTTTATTGTTCATCGTATTATAGGTTGATGACATGCTGCTTATAGGCTCTAATGATGATCATATTTTAGCTTATATAGCTGATTTAGAGAAGTCTTTTGAGATGTTAGATCTTGGACCATTGCACTATTATTTGGGCATTGAGTTTTAGCAGCGTAATGATGGCATTGTTATGTTGCAGAATGCATTTTTTAAGAGGTTCAATCTTGAAGATTGTAAACCTATGGCTACACCTATGGAGTCAAGTTTCTAAGTCTTGAAGATGCAGGTGACCCTTTTGATACTGGCTTGTATTAAGAAGCTGTTGATGCCTTATCTTTTTGTGCAACAATAGGCTTGACATTCAATATGTGGTCTTAATATTGAGCAGATTTATGCATAGCCCAAGCACAAAGCATTTGCAGTCTGTCAAACGGGTGTTCCGTTACCTAAAGAGCTTGTGGGGGGGAGGAAGTTTTTCTCCTAAATATCAAAGCCCCTCCATCTTGTGGTAAGCCAAGTAGCAAGAGGTAGAGAACATAGTCTTTCTTTTGTAGTTTGTCTTGGGTTTCTTGTGATTTCTACAATAATGAAAATTTGGTTTCCTTTTTTCTTTGCATCATCGTATGCTTAGTTGTGGTCAACAATTTTATTGTTTGATTCTGTATCTAAGTGGTTAAAAATTAAACTTGATATGAGGTACAATTTGTGGTTGACACGATAAAAGCGAATTGAACACAATTAAGTAACAATATTTTAAATAAAGTAATGATTAAATAATATTTACCACATGATTTAAAATCAACAAAAGCACAACACAAGGAGCAAAGAAAAGTCTTTATATTCATCAAAGTCATGAAATTACATATCAATGGTTACACAGTTACACGATTACAAAAAATAAATGATGTATTCACAAATCGTTATCATCTCCCAGAGGTACAAATGCTTGCATACCATATGCAAACACAAGGGGGATGTCAAGATGGTGATTGGGTGGAAACGTACAAGGAGGCCTAGATTTTGAAGAACCAAAAAAAGCTGTTGTATGTTCAAGCATATAACCCTGCAGAATATGAGAGGCCTTTGTTCTCATTATCCAAGATGAATGGATGTTAAGTAGTGTGGTTCGCTTTTCGTAAAACAATGCATGGGCTATAGACAGCACGTTCAAAATAAATGTTTTTGGGATGTCCTTGTATATTGCTGTGTTGCCCAATCAAGTCAATGTTCACATCCCAATTTGGTTGATGTTGTGTAACAAGTGATGTGGGCACCAACCATGAAAGTGTTGCTTTGGGTGGTGCGCCGCGAAGAAATCCTTTAACTACCAGCATACAAAGTAAAGCCTTACACTGCACCTTCAAGTCAATGATATTCAATCCTCCCTCTTGCTTAGGCATACTAATGGTATCCCAAGCCACTCTCACCCTGGTGTGTACAATGCCATCTAATCTTGACCAAAGGAAGTTTTGAATAAGCCAACAAAGCTGATCAATGCATCCCTCATGAAACACCTGGCGACACGGCGTGACAAGCCAAGCAGTCTGCCAGTAGCACTTGGTTATCTACCAAGGCTCTAGAGGCCAAATCAACCTTCCTGCTACTCCAATGCTAAAGTTTGCTTTTAATGCTCATGAGCACAGGGGCAAATTATTTTCCAGGTGAGATGTCTACACCAACCAAGCAACCAAGATATCTGGTAGTGCATCCTCTCTCAATCCAGGTAAACGCCACATCCAAACCCAATTTGTCTATGGAGAGTCCCTAATCCAAAATCCCGCTGATTTGTGCTAATTAATGGAGGCACCTGCTTGCTGCTAGTAGACAAAAATTTCCAAAGCAATATGAAAAGCACAGAGGCAAGTCTCCGAAGCCTCCAAAAACATAGCAGTATCATCAACTAACTTAGAGCCCAGTAACTCCTTCTCCGTGGCCTGAGGCCCAAGACCCCTAGGGTAACTCCAAGAAACTTGCTCATAGCCTCCGCTAACTAAAAGGTTTATTAGAGGAGCTAAGGGGCATCCCTGGCTCATGAAGCAAGAGATCTGGAAGCGCTCACCATGCCCCCCGAGGCTAAAAGTGTGCTATGGGGACCTCCCTATACACATGAGACCCCTCTAATCCACTCCTGGGAGAAATCCATCCCTGCCATCGTGCCTTCCAAGATGTCCCAATCCACCTTGTCATAAGCTTTTTTAAAGTCTAGTAAAAGAATGGCAAGGGGTTGTTGGCTAGATTCAACCCACTCCACAGCTTCCTAGAATGAAAAGATGTTACCAAAGATACTCCTTCCTTGGAGGAAACCATTCCGTGTATATGCACATCCTGCAGGGGCCTCATAAGATGGCAACATGTCCTGTGTATCCATACCAAGTGCAACCTGCATATTGTCCATCCCTAAGGCAAGGAGCACTCAACATAGTTGTTCTACCCTAATGCAACATCCTTCTGTGAGTATGACTTTGCAAACTCATCACTATGACCTAATAAATTATCACTGTGTACATTGTCTTTGGGAAGGGCCTCATCTTGTGCCCCAGCGTTCCCACTTGGAGGGCGACCGTTGAAAGACGACCCGCCACTTCTTGTTTGCGAAAGGCTGGTTGAGGTGGAGCAATAGGCTGTGTCGCTTGGGGAGCGCGTTTATGCTACCTTATATGACCCCTAGCCCTAGGGCAATCCCATGAAAAGTGACCCACCTAGTGACACACATGTGGTCAAGTCTACCAGATGTCTCCATACGTTTCTTCATCAAGGGACCATTAGGTCTCGAAAGCAGCACAAAATCCTCAAAGGGCTCACTGTCATAAGCCAACACCATAACCCTAGGAACAACATCAGCTAAGGTTATGATTGCTTGGGTAGTGGAAGTGGGAAAATTTGGGATGGTCAGAACCTATAATGGCCAATAAGCATGAGGAAGACTTGGTAATCTGAGCGTGATAGGGTAACAGTTCTTGTCTTTGTTGATAGGGTTGAAATCGCTAGTGTATGATGGCAGGAAGAAATTTTTCCTTGGGCCCAAAGGGAAGGGGCTGCCCTTGAGCACTTCTGAGGATACCTACTTTGCCTCAAAGTCTACTTGGAAGAATCCTCTCCCAAGTGGCCTCACATATTTAAAGTGGAGTGTGGAGTAGGAAGAGGCAACATCACAAGTACCTGAGCTTAGATATGGGAAGACTTTTGTGTGCAACAAATAATCTCATTGTAGGCAGTTTATCCTTGAGTTAACCTTGAGAGCTTACACCTACAACTAGTCGTTCAGTGCAATTGTTGTATTCCTCTATGTTTCCAACTAGGCATAGTTGGCTTGCTTGTTGGGATGCAGTTGCTGTTTTTGTCTCACCATGAAGTCATGTGGCCACAACAAGGTTGTGTATCATGGAGCTAAAGGCTCCAGGGAAGTCTAGAAGGCAACTGTGAGAATTGAAGTGGCCCTTGAGAAGCGAGAAGGTATCAGGTGGCCTTCTTAGATCCACACGTGTGTTTGTAATATTTTATGCAGCTTAATGGAAGTGAAATGTGCACTAGACACCTTGAGTACTTCTTCAGCTAGTGGGAAGAAACAAACAGTTATAGGGAAGGGTGGGAGCCAAAGATTCTTACAACAATGAGTGTCGTCTTAGAGTCTTTCTCAATTTCAACGAAAAGGAACTCAAGCTCATCTTGTGAAAATGGATGGTTCGCCTGGCCGGAGGAGGTTGATTAGCCATGATGCTAATCTAAATGAAAGGCTGACTTAAAACTTGTTAAAGAAAATTCTGTACTTAAGCACCGTGGACGAAGGGAAGTCAAGAGAAGGGGAGGGAAAGAAGTACAAGAGATGGCAGCATAGTAGCAATGGCAAGCAGTAAAGAGGTAGGTAGGAGCAAAGGTGAGAAATATGGTAAGAGCAAGGCGGTGAAGGAAAGGTTGGATGGGGGGCAAGATGATGGGGAAGGGTAGCATGAGGTGAAGGCAAGAAGGAGGGATGTGTAGCAAGAAGGGGATGGTGGGCAAATGGTGAGGGCAGGCAAGATTTGTGCACAGTAAAGAAGGGGAGATGGGCAGGAGGAGTAGAACTTAGGGAGTAGGGGAGGGAGGTGAATGGCAACTAGAGAGGAGGGGAGGCGAAGGGAATGGCAGAGGCAACACACATGGGGGACAGTACACAGGGAGCTCTTGTGGAGTGTTCTTCCTAAACAACACTTTTCTCCTTTTTCAATCCAAGTGTTGGCTTCTTTGTATACATAGGGTAAAAGTGATTGAAAAAATGTGTGGAAATGATCAAGAGCATGTAGAGGTTCAAGGCAATGTAAACATTATGCAAAGAAATGATGAGAACCACTTGATATGCAACGGTATTACCCTAAACCCTATTTTCTCCCAAAACTTAATGCCCCTGGCCAAATTAATCAAATAATGCATGATTGTGTAGAGAAGATTAAGGGAAAAGGATTATGGATTGAAAGCTCAAGAAATCCACCTCAAACCCTAATCTTGAAGAGAATTACCAAAATCTTGTTTCTCTTAAGAAACCTTAAAATGGTATTCATTATTGCAAATCAATGGTATGGGAGAGTAGAGGATAGATAGGGAAAGAGAACTAACACCTTGGATCTCAAAAAAAAATTGGTGGAAACCCTAATTTTGGCAAGAAACCCGAAATCCCCAAAGGAGCCAAGAAACCCTAATTTCTTATAAAGGCATCTATGGGTAGAGGAGAGTGTAGGGAAGAGCAAAGTAATGCCAATTTCATGGAAAATGTGTGAGAAAACCCTAATTTGGTATGAAATCCCAAATCTTGGAAAAGTCATGAAATCTCACCATTGAGGCTTGCAAACACTTCCAAAGTAACACCATTGGCTTGTTGTAAAGCATGAGGAGCAACCAATCAACACCACCTTCTCCATGAAATGGCACACGAAAACTATAGCCTCACGGGAAAAATCGATGCCTCTTCACTATAAGAAAGGTAGTCTTTGTGTTGCTTAACTCTTGACCTGACTTAACCCTAAGATTTGAAAATAAAAATAGGCAAGAATAGTGAGATATGACTACAAGAAAGGTAGTCTATGTGTTGCTTAACTCTTGCCCTAACTTAACCCGAAGCTTTGGCAAGGAAAATAGATATGAATAGTGAGATATCGCTATGGAAAACTCAAGCAAAAGGAGGGAGAAGAAGGAAGATGCGAGGATGCAAAAATTTTCCTAATTTTGGTCCACAATTTTTTAAAAATTGGTCCCTCACTCCAAATTCGGTCTTAAAAATTGCCAAAATTGATTCAAACCTTGCCCAAATGCTCCAAAATCTTAGAAAATTGATGAGATGAAGAAACAATTTGCAACTCCACCATCTTCCCCATCAATATCAAGAAAATCTTAAAAATGCACGAAGAAAGTATGCAAGAAATCAACAAAATACCAAAATCACAAATAAATGTCCATTTTCTTGCAAATTTCTTACCATATTAGTATCAAAATTCCCATGATCAAGACCAAAGCTTTGATACCAAATGAAGTGAAGAATCACTAATGCAAGAGCAAGCACGATTAAGAAGCTAAGATATGAAAAATCACCATGGATTCTTGCAAGATTAAGGAGATAATCTCATACAAAAGCCAAGATGCCTAAGTGAGTTAACCTCTCACTAAGAGGATGGAAATAGCCTTCCATAAGCCAAAGTAAAAAAGCCAAAGACTAAACGATCAAATGTCCAAAAGATACAATAGTGGCCCATGAGTCCCCTTTTATACTTGAGCCCATGACCATAATTCCTAAAAATAACTAATGAAGTTGCTACTTCATTACAACTTGTGATTATGACGATGGTTTACCTGATACTTTGTGTGCGACGGATGCATGTACACACGATGCTACTCTATGCTTAATCTCCTATGAATCCTATGTCGGATGCAAGGGGGAAAATACCTTGAGGCTCAAGGTTATGGTCAATGGAAGAGTGGCATCCATGTTGGTGGGGCTAGTGGTAGTACACATAGTTTTGTGAATCGACAATCATTGTGCAATCTTAAATTGTACCTAGATGCTTTGTTAGCAATGTGTAAAGTTTGAGTGGAAAATGGGGATGCTATGGATTCTACAATGGTTTGCAATGGTGTGGATACGTAGCTCTCAAGGGATTACACTTGCAAAGCAAATTTACTAGTATTGGTGGAACAATGGGCATTTGACATTGCTTTCGGTTGCAATTGGTTGTCCGCTTTTGGGACTTTCTCCATGAATTTGCAGTAAGGTTTCATGTGGTTTATGCATGAAGAAAGGAGTGTCACTTTGCAAGGATTTTGTAGCTCAAGATTGACATTGATTAATGGCATTCAACTCAAGAGAGAGCTCAAAAAGATGGACAAATGTATGTGTTACAGCTTTGCAAAGATGAAGACCATGTGAAAGAGAGCAAGAACACACATGAAGGCATAACAAAGTTACTAAAAGAGTAAGAATATGTATTCCAAATGAAAGGTACTAAAGGAGTATGAATATGTATTCCAAATGAAAGCTAATATAAGGAGTATGAATATGTCATCCAAATGCCCAAATTCTTGCCACTCGAGTGTGATATGGATCATGGGATAGAGCTTGAGTCTGGTTAAGAAAGATGACATGGCAAAGCAAGTCAAAGAATT
Source organism: Cibotium barometz (assembly GCF_041138505.1). Taxonomy (NCBI): domain Eukaryota; kingdom Viridiplantae; phylum Streptophyta; class Polypodiopsida; order Cyatheales; family Cibotiaceae; genus Cibotium; species Cibotium barometz. The sequence continues at coordinate 1,897,245 of NC_141054.1, read as the reverse complement.
GATGGAAAAAGGTTTTAGGTAATCACCATTTGCATCACCCGTGCTTTTGGAGAAAAAGAAGGATGGTATCTTTCGCATGTGCATAGATTACCATGATTTGAGCAAGATCACTAATCAAGAATAGGTATCCAATCCCAAGGATAGATGATCTTTTAGATGAGTTGAAGGGTGCTAAAGTCTTCACCAAGATTAACTTGAGATTGGGCTATCACCAAATCAGGATGAAGAGTGGTGATGAATACAAGATGGCATTTAGGACCAAGAGGGGTCTCTATCATATATCTTGATGCCGTTTGGATTATGCAATGCACTCTCTACTTTTTAAGCCTTGATGAACAAAGTGCTTTAACCATTTCTCTTCAAGACTTTATGAACAAAGTGATTTAACCATTCCTCTTCAAGTTTGTATTGGTCTTCTTCGACGACATACTGGTGTATAGTAAGAGTGAAGAGGAGCACTTGGTTCATGTGCATATAAGGTTTTGGATGCATTGAGAGCCAACTGTTTATATGCCAAAGGGAGCAAATGTACATTCATGACAAATAAAGTTGAGTACCTTAGTCACATTCTGGACAAAGATAGCATAAGGGTGGATCCCAAGAAGGTGGAACGTATAAAGAATTAGCCTACTCCCACCAACATCACTTAATTGAGGGTATTCTTGGATCTATCATCCTTCTATCGGAGGTTCATTGAGAAATATGCTCACATAGCGGCTCTATTTACAAAAAAGTCGAAGAAAGAGGCATTCTTTTTGGATACTACAACCCATAATATCTTTGAAGAGTTGAAAAAGATGCTTACTTTGGAACTTATTTTGGTATGCCTGGATTTCTACAAGCCTTTCACTATAAGAGCGGATACATGTGGAAGAAGCATTAGTGCCATGTTGTATCGAAGATCATGGGGTGATTTGAAAGCAGCAAGTTTGTTTATGACCAAGAGATGATTACAATTTAGGATGCAATCATTAAGAAATGACATCACTATCTCTATAGAAGCAAGTTCTTCGTGAGAAGTGATCATAAGGTACTCAAATAAATCTTATTGCAACCCAATCTCTCCCCTAAGAAAATAAGGTAGTTGGTTACCCTTCAAAATTATGATTTTGTGATCACTTATAAAGGAAAGATAATGTGATGGTGGATTCACTTTCTAGAATGTGGACTTGTTTATTTTCGACCATCATGGAAGTGCACAGGATAACATCAAGAAGCCTCAAGAGAGGATGAAGCGTTATGAAGATGCACACTGAAGACCATTGGAATCCAAAGAGAGGAATTTGTGTTCTTCAGAGAATACCCAAAACTCCGTATGGTTCTCTCATGGGGAACACCAACATAAAACGCACAACGAGGCCGCACAATTCTCAAGCTGGGCCTTGCCTGATGTGAGGTCCATTCAGTTTTTTTAATTGAGGGGAAGACCCATGGTGCACCACTAGGCTGCCCCTTGACGAGCTTGATTCGATGCACACACCATTGGGTGATGCGGCCGTAAATGCTGATCCTCTTGACAAGCTAGGGGGAGCGGACCACGCTTTGCCACACCTCACCACGCAGAGCCGTCAATGCATTTTAGTCGGCCACCACAACACGGTCGCCCTGCCCTGTGGGCAGCAAGAGGGGGAGGTTTGCATGGACAACCACCTTCGTCTCGCGTTCCCCCCTTCAAGGAGGAGGGGAGCATGGTGTGGGGGTCATGAATTCCATGGACAACCACCTTCGTCTTGCGTGGCCCCCTTCAAGGAGGAGGGGAGCATGGCATGGGGGTCATGAGAATTCATGACCCCCACGCCATGCTCCCCTCCTCCTTGAAGGGGGGCACGCGAGACGAAGGTGGTTGTCCATGCAAACCTCCCCCTCTTGCCCTTGGATGGGCCACGAGCGTAAGTTGTGTTCAAAGACTCAATGATTTGCAAAATTATGCAATTCACACTACGTATCGCATTTCGCTGCATTCTTCATCATTGCAACATGTATATCTTGAGATAGGGGGAGACCATGAGGTGGGTATAAGCCTAGTCCATGGTATGGTCCATCTCAGGATAGGGGGAGACCATGGGATGGGCACAAGTCTAGCTCATGGTACGGTCCATCATCTAGATCGCTATCAAGCTTGCAGTTACCTCCAAGAGCTTCAATGCATGCAACCTTTGCTTTGACTTAAATTTGACATAACCCAACCTCACCTTGGCCAATATATCTGCCACCACAAAAAAGCCCACTAAGAATCATGTTATTGTGAGGCCCAAGAGCATAATATCATGTCATGCCAAGTAGGTCATCGAGACTTCCATATTCCCCTGCAAATCGTTCATTGGTGGTCTTAACGCTCATTCTACCACTCAAAGGGCATGGGTCGCTTCTACTAACCACCTGATTTTTAAGGGCCTAAGCCAATTCCACAACATAGGAAGGCCTCACATCATGAAGCACTTTCACATCACATATATACCTTTCATATCGCCAACCGACAAACTGCCTACTATCAGGACTACATGCCCTGCATATTGGCCACTTCTACCAACCACCTGATTTTCAAGGAGATCTAAGCCACTTCCACAACATAGGGAGGCCTTGCATATGAAGCACTTTTACATCTCATATATACCTTTCATATCGCCGCGACACTGCCTACCATCAAGACTACATCTTGGGGGGTGCAGTACTAAGAAACCCTATGTATCACGTGCGTTCAAGGAGTATTTAGAAAACCCCTTACGTATGAATTTTTCATGAATAAAATGATCCCTTTTTCTTTATGGACTTGCAGGTTTTTTTTCAAAATCGATTTTAAAAGCCCCTTTCGTAAATGTATTTTTTGTAAATTTACCTTAAATTTTTGAATTAAAAAACCCCTTCATTTGAACTCACGTGCTATACTTACATATTTTTAGATGAACCCCTCGAGGACTACATGCCTTGCATCTGACTTTAGGTCGGTCCTGAACCTGCCACTTAACCTCGCATGAAGCACTTTTACATCACATATAGACCTTTCACATTGCTGCCTACCATTAGGACTACATGCCCTGCATCTGACTTTAGGTCAGTCCTTAACTTGCCACTTAACCTCATATGACAACTTCACAATGTCTTTTTCCATAGCTCTCCAACCGAACAACGCCTTCACCATCAATCTAGGTGACATAAAGACACGGTGTCACCATTAGGAAGGGGGGCATGCTAATCACTTCATAGGTATTCCCAAAAAAATGTTGGGAGAGAGAGAGAGAGAGAGAGAGAGAGAGAGAGAGAGAGAGAGAGAGAAGGGCAACCGTTCTTTGCATGATACCTTATCAAGTGGAGGGGATTACCTCAAGATGAAGCAACATGGTAGCCCACCTTTATGTTGGTGGGATTTGAATACCTTTTGAATGCATCCGAAGAGGTTTTGTGAGCCAAAAACAGTAATAATAGCTTGCTTTAATTTCTTGAAATTCACTATTATGAGGCCTAAACGAAGCTCAAAATGGATGCAAATGGTGAGTGTACTTTAAGGAAGTTATGTTTCATCAACTACTATGCTTTGGAGGTTGTCGAGCGGGGAGCATTACATGAAGATTTTAAGCCATTAAGCTCAATCATGCTCTCTTGGATAGTTTTGTACTCACTCAAACCTTGCTCATACATTGGTCTTTGACATGATGCATGTTTCGAGGACATGGAAAGCCTGAGAACCTATATTATGTACATATGAACGATAAATAATGGGCCAAATAACGTGAAAAGAACCATGAACATTGATTGCTATGGGCGTCAAGGCCAAGTGTAGGGGCTTCGTGCTTAAATGAATATGAACATGGGCCTTGGTATATAGGATATTTGTGATTATGTTAATCATAATTAATGACTACTAATCACATTTAAAAGCTTTCAAGTTTTAATGGCCTATTCAACTTCCCTTCTCTTTAGAATGGTAACCTACACCCCATGCCATGAGTAGCCCCCCCTTGCAAAAACGAAAGTAGCCGACAATAGAAAAATGTATTTTTTGCATCACGATGAAGGAATTTGCCCATAATTATATAAATCTATCACAAGCATGTGGACGTAGGGTACAAGTTGGCGTGCTTGATTGGGCTAGCCGAGACCTCGGGCTCGAGGACTCGAGCTACAAATACAAAAGCTTGCAACTCATGACAATGTCCCAAACGATGGAATTTGGGAACATGTTATATATGAAAAGTGATAATTAGAATGCAACTACTTACATTCTGTTTTATGAAAATCCAAAGTTGACCAATAGGTTATTTGGTTTGAATACAAGGGAAGGTATCAGGGTGCAAATCCAACTGATGGTTTGAATACAAGGGAAGGTATCAAGATGCAAGTCCATTGAGTTATTAGCAAGGGCCATTTTTTAAACAAAGACCCAAATTTACACATGAGCTAAATCAGAGAGGCATGGACACTTCAAATAAGGAGGACAGTGGGCTTGGGACCTCACATGAAGAAGCCACCATGGAAGGTGATGTATTGAAGGAAACAACAAAGGTAAGGAATGAAGAGAAAATGACACATCACGGAGCGACATCACTAGATTTCATGGTTGTGGGTTGGGAAAGCCCCACAACAAGATCAAAGTGGATGTCCTGAGATGACTACAAAGCTTTAAGACCATCCATTGTTGCCGTGATATGGTAGAGGTTTGTCATTTGACAAAGGAACTAGAAAGCATGTGAAGCTAGCCAAACAACATGGGCAAATCTTTTGAATCATGTAAAAGTATGGAACTCAAGGGAATGTGGATCTTGTAAATGCACGAGCATAAGGGAATTGAGAAAGAATCAACATAATGCAAAGACAACAATGCACGTGCCAAGGAGAAACGGTGTGGGAAGCCGGATTGAAGATGCAAAAGAATCAGGTTAAAAGTAACATGACAGAAGTACGAAGGTGTTAGAAGTCATCTCATGTCTTTACCAGACACCATGGCCTCTGTTGGTGGGTGTGCCCACCCTTTGTAGGTGTTTTCTCATTTTTCCTCACTCCCCGTATTTTTTCCCCATTTTTTCCTATTTTCTTGGCTTGGGTGGTTGCCATGTGTTGGCAAGAGGGCCCCACAACTTGCAACATAGATGGCAATATACCATGGTTAGGAAGATGCGCGTGGCAAGTGTATTCTACCAAAGGATAAGGAAAAATTAGGCATGTTCGGAAGCATCTATATAGCAAGCTAAGCAAGGCAAGTAGGATGCAAGCAAAGGTTGTATACAAACTACAATCAGTGACACTTGGGACTAGCTTGCCGAGGAAAAGTGATTGGAATGTTCATATTACAGATTTGAGTGACAAGTCTCACATGTATCCAAGGTTGAATTTTCCAAAGATGACAGATTATATATAGAAAATCACGGTGTCATAAAGGCTAATGCAAGCTCAAGCAAGAGAACTTTGTGCCCACAAGCACAAATAGGTTCATCAAGGCATAAAGGTCAAAGAAACCTGAATAAGGTTGCAAGGGGCAAAATGGACATGAACCATTGTAGACCGAGCTAGTGTCAATAAGGTCGCAAGAAGAATTTTGCACCATTTTCAAACAAGGCAACATGCTCAACAAGAATCCAAGGATTCAAGAAATCAATGTCAAAGAACACACCAAGCTTATCTTAGTGTCAAGATAGCTAGGGCTAGGCTTAACACTAGTCTTGTAGTTGAGCCACTAAAGTGGCTATAGTCACAAAAGTGGCTTAAGGTCTCCTTTAGGCTATAAAAAGTAGGAATAGGCAACCATATTAAAACTTAGCAAGTAGCACATAGATGAGCTCCTCTAACAATATGAGAATTTTGTTTTACCCAAAAAAGTGAAATTTTAAAACTAAGAATTTACTAAAAATAGTAAAAAGCCACAAATGTGGCTGGAATATTAAGCACCACACTCTAATTAGAGGACAAAAAATATTGTTAGCTTTGATTCTCTATCGTCATTTTGAGTGAATACATACATTGTGTACATGTTAATACATTTTTCATGGGATTTTTAGCATGTGTAAACATTATTTGATTGGGTTTTAATAATAAGATACACAAACATTTAGCACTACTTGGCAAGTTCCACCTAGTTTATGACTATTGAAAAATAGTATTTTTGATTCATTCTTTATGGCTCTTTTTTTTTTCAATTTTGTTTATGTGTTAAGAAGAGTTTCCTAAGATGATCTTGTTTGAAACCTTAAGAGAATTGATTTTTTTTTAAAAAAAACTTCAAAAAGCCACAAAAGTGGCTTTTTTTACAAGACTACTCTTGACAAAGAAAACCTTGTTCTGAGAGCTACATCGACAATAATGATTGGAATGGCGGATGGTTCGAATGGCGTGATGGAAATCCAAGAAGATAAAGTTCATGAAAATCATTGGGAACTCTTGGATTTACAACGACAAAGCAGGAACATACATGACTCAAGAGTATGCGCTACACTGTTGTGGAACTACATCAACAATCAACCTCTACAAGAAGGCATTCGTGAAGGCCAATGGTGCTTCCCATCTACAATACAAGTGCTACATTGTTTGAAAACATCTAAATCAAGCAAAAGTCAGACTTGCGTAATGGGAACCAACATGGTAGTTTGGTACCTCGCACATTGGGAATTAGGGGTCTCTCAAGCAAGGGTTTATAGTCCAAAGCCAATATAGATGAAAAATACAAAAACATGCATAGTTGTAATGAGTTAGACACTGACTTTGTTCATGGCTATTAGACCTCCAGCTTTTGATTTTCTTAGGAGTACCGAGACACTTTGGCCAAACACTCACTCTAGTTCAAGAATTAATTGACAGTGCCCATTTTAGAATTGGGATTTCTATCCAAGATGCTTGGGACATGGAAGGTATGTCAGCTTGCCACCAAGCTTTCTACAACTATATGGGGATGAAATGCAAAGGAGAGGCTCATACGTAAGCACACTATGTAATACATTCATGCATCCGGTAGGCATGCCAGGCCTCTTGAGCGGCTGCAAGGTCCCGAAGTGGAAACCGGACCGACGAAAAGAGAATACAATGAAGCTGCAAGACGGGATGCTAAAAGCCGACGGGCCAATCAATGGGGGGGATCATAATAGAACCAAGACAAAGACAAAGCGAACGAGCCTACCTCCTTGGCTATGGGAGACGTGAAACGGATGTGACCCAACAAACCAAAAATGGGCGCTCGTCGACGTTGGGGGGCCGATATATGGAGCACACGCAGGAGCCACAACATAACATATATGGGCCTGTGACAGAGAATCCCAGACG